>NW_028277030.1:64127196-64430227 GCF_059951505.1 Python bivittatus | reverse complement strand
TAGAGTAAAAGTATTTCCACTGAAGAGGCACAAGGATTTGTTTGCTTGTATTAAAAAATACTGAAGCCATGCACTCTAAAATATTGATTCAATCTAGCAAAGAGATTATTTCCTCTGTCAATTCGTTTTACAGCATACCCCACAGCCCAAATCTAGAGGTGGTTAAAAAAGGTAGAACACCTCTGTTTGGAGGTCTTTAATGATCACAAGCCCTGAGACACATTAAGCCCTGCCATATTTTCCCTTAGTGATTCAGCTCCCCTGCCTCCCTTTTTAAAGAGCACTGTGTCATGTAGATAAGCTCACACCAAGTAAAATCAATTGTCCTCAGTACTATTCTGTTTCCCATCACCATTCTCCTCACAGTGGGAAGGGAAAGGCAACTACAGGCCTGTGACAAATTCATCCTACTCAGAGGATTTAAAGTTGCTGCTGGAACACACTTATGTAATAACAGGCTACATGCAAGATAAACGATATGTGAATCAACAGGAAATTTAAAGTAAAGGTGTGTGCGTGCGTGTGTATATGGTGTGTGTGTGTGTATCTTCTGAGGAAAAAGAAATCTAAAAATAAGGCTAGATTCAAAGGTGTAAAAAACATTTTTTGAAGTATTTGAGCTTTGCAAAAATTAAAGGGTTATGGTGAGGAGAGAGGGACATATTTATTTATTTGGCTATTGTGAAGAACTATTAAATGTGCCTAATAAAACAGGTGTTTCTCTGGGACTTTTATAGGCATGATTCAATAGCATTTGCAACATTTAAAATCTCCCTTCCTCAAATTCACCAAATGAGGCAGGACTGTTACACAATAAAAGCCACGTCTTGAAACATAACATAATTCTTTTATGTTTTTTACACATTTTTTACATGTTCGGTGCTTCTATTGAAAAGTAAAAATTCAAAAATATTAAAAATAATAAGTAAATGCCTGAATGAATTTTAACAGTAGCTCTGGAAAGTTGGAGTAGAACTGCAATAAATTAGCAGGAATAACAGAATATTAATGAGTGACTGGCTGTCATATACTGACAGCCTGGATTCATACTACATAACTTACTTATTGCATTATCCTGTTCGGTGGGTTTGTAAATGACAGCCAACTATAAATGAATCACATATTCCAGATGTGAAGCTACACCACATGTGGAGCTACAAAATAACCAAGATGACATGAACAATCTTAACATGTTGTGCAAATGTAGTCCCTAGATTTGCAGCTGAACTGTTGAAACATGTTGGGTGAACATCACCACCTGGTTAGTGGGGACAGCTCTTAGTAAAAACCAAAGTCAGATTCATATCTTTATCTCTATATCTATACACACACACACACATCCAGCCAGCCATCTCTTGCTTTCTCTAAACCTGACTGTTGCAAATGTTTCAAAGAATGGCAGAAATATTTGTTAGATTTATGTCCCACTTTTCAAACAGGAATTCAAGGTGATGTACACCCTCCTTCCATTTTTCCTCACAACAGCCACGCTATGAGGCAGGATGGACTGAGAAAAAGAGTGATAGTTGCAAAGTCACCCAATGAGCTTTTATGGCTGAGGGTAGATTGAACCTGGGTCTCCCTCCTCCTAGTTCAACACCTTAAACACTACACCTCACTGTTCCCAGGTATGTGAGGTGCCACCAAATTGATTTACATACTTTGAGGAATGCCAGAATTATTCTCTCACTCTTGCAAAAAAAAAAAAGGGGGGGGATTCTGGTTACTTATTGCCTTTAAAAGTGTACTGGAAGTGTTAATGCATACAGGTGGAATGTGAAGTTTAATTAATTAATTTACTTTGAACACACATACATCCAATTGTAGTTATTTTTATGACTGAGTACCCGCAAAACTTATAGGCACCAGAAAAAGACTATTCATAATTTGAATAGTCCTATTTGGAATGTGAAAATTGTGACACTCAGACATGGAAGATGTCTTTTGGGCTTTATGATCAAAGAAGGAGTCTGTGTATATGAACCAGCTCTCATAGATACTGAAATCCTTAATCTGCTGTAGTCCAAATTTAATAGGGATTTTTGGGGGGGTACTTTATGGCTATGTCTAAAAGCTGACATAGATCAAAGACATCAGATCTCTCAAGAAAATCTGAATCCAGTATTTGAATTATTCCTTCATAAGTATAGCTAGTATGTTTGAAGGTGGCAGACCATTATTAAGAGCACCAGTGTTCTGCTTTCTGTTTTGGACAGGAAGGTTGGTTCAGGGTGAAAAATGAAGTAGAAATCATGATGTGAGTATCAGCTCTACCCCATTGTTTCATACACCCAACTCCTTGGTAGATCTTTGTGTGCTGAGTACCAAACATTCCACAGAGGGGTGATGAGGGCACACAGGTGAGGGCACTTCCCGATGACTGGAGAACCTGATGCAGCAAAGTTCCCACTTGATTCAGCCAGATTGACTTACAACCTAACCTTGCTGCTCAATTTGCAAATTTCCCTTATGCCTAGGAAGGTTGGGAGCAAAGTTGGATATACCCTCTGACCCTGAATGACAATTTCCCTCTTAATATCTTCTAAAAGTTTCTGATGAGACCATTACATCTTTATTATGATTGTGCTCTTAGACCTTCAGCCTCTTTCTTCTACAATAGGAATATGAGAGGAGCAACCTTTCCTCAAATCATTGAGTTTGAAATGTGCTGGTCTAGTCCAGTATATTTGAAAATTACCAGTCTGAGGAAAGTTGCACTAGAACTTCGTATTTTTTCTGTCTATTCCTATGGCAAAACTGAGCCCATTGTTGAGATCAATCCCCAAAGTAGCATATATTGTGGTACCATGAAGGAGTGCAATATCTTCTCTCTTAACCCACTGCATATTGCATATCTGCACTTCTTGGCATTCATTCCTAGGCAGCATCACAAGACACACATTAGCCGACAATCCAGATTAAAAAAAAAGCTCACTGTTTATCAGCCCAGGTGCTAATGAAGTCATACATTGCTACATGGTACCTGATAGGTAATGAAAAATTACATTTGCCAATGCTGGCCCACATACTATATCTGCTGTGCTCTCTGTTGCCCTTCCCCTCTGGCTGCCATTTATTCTCTGAACTTTACCTTCCTCCAGCACCTGCTAACTATTACAGTCACACAGATGCTGACCTTCACACTAAAGCACTATTACAATGGCTACAGCTGAGCAAAAAAAGAACAAGGCAGTCCAACTCAGTACATTTGTTTGGGCTTCTTAAGGTCCTCGGGGGATTTTAATAGAACGGAAGAAAGCCTTTCAGTCTAAGCTACTGAAAAAGAAACAAGCAATAAAAATAACAGCCAAACTAAAGCCCCCTGACTACCACAATAAATGGAACAGAATTCTATCTAGAAGAGGAAAGGTGGCCTCCTTTACTTTGGAAGATTGTTTTTCCCTTGCACACATGATGCAACTCTATTCTCACATGGCTGATTTAACAGAAGGGTGCTTCCCCCAAGCCACCATCCTCACCTTCTTACTCCTGCTGGTTTCAGGCCACTGGGCATATATTCTTATGACTCCTCCTTGGGGTTTTGGGGGGTGAGGAAGGAAGGGCCATCTCTGGCCAGTGGGAGATGTAGGGAAGGTGTCCCAGGTTTCACCTGCCTCCCTGTGCTCTGAGTGTCTGTCTGAGTGTTATTTCACAGTGAAAAGGAATAAAACACAGATGACTGTACACAGGACACATAGTCCATCCAATCATGCTTGTGGGGGTGAGAGAGGGAGAAGTCAAGGCTTCAGTTGTGGGATGTGAATGAATGAATAAATGTATTACCGATCACAGCCCATCAAGTACATCAGAATGAAAACAGGAAGAAAAATGCAGTAAAATAAGGTAAGAAAATGAGTAAAAAGGAAAGTAAAATGACATAAGAACTATGCAGTTACTCTAACATTCTGAACTCTCTAGCCTCTACACTACATGGCTAGGAGGTTGAGCAAGAGAAATTACTTTAACTTTGTTGTTTTTATATTTTAATTGCCAGAAAGGTAGCATGGGATGTGAGAATCCT
The DNA here is from genome assembly GCF_059951505.1 of Python bivittatus. Classification (NCBI taxonomy): domain Eukaryota; kingdom Metazoa; phylum Chordata; class Lepidosauria; order Squamata; family Pythonidae; genus Python; species Python bivittatus. The sequence continues at coordinate 64,426,206 of NW_028277030.1, read as the reverse complement.
ATCTGTCTTACAAACCAGGGTTAGAGTATGAGGTGCTCCTTAGAAGATAAGTGGCGGCAGCAGGAATTATGAAGCTGCTACTGCAACTAAAAGTGTGAAAATCCAGAGGGTTTCTGGGAGAAAAGGTCTGGGATCTCCATTCTTCCATTCTGCAGACCTCAGCGGAAGGTACAATATCTTTCATAATGAAGTGAGATTATGTAAGGTAACAATAATCACTGCTACATTTATACATGCAGATCATGCCCTTCCTCCTACAAATCTAATGAAACAGGTCATTATAACTAATCCAGTATTCAACTTGGGAAGAATAAGCACAGAAATCTCTGTATTTAAGAAAGCTGATCTTCTGGAACATCTAAACATTTCTCACCCAGGAAGTTCTAGGTGTATCCAAAGAAACAGGAAGTTGTATTTCTAAATAAATTATATGGAATCAGATTCAGGTGAAATTAACAACTCTTAGTTTCAACCAAACTTGGGCAGAAGCAGGTATGTAAAATACTTTGTGTATAATTTTGGTTGCTAACCTTTTGTAAAGTGTGGCTGGTAACAGAGTTTTAAAAGAAGGCTCTCTTCTTTCTGCTATTCTACTATCCAAAGCAGCTTTATCAACTCCCAGCATTCTCCAACCAGTATGGCCATTGCTAGGACCACCACACCAAACTGGCTGTCTGATTAATATATTTATAAGAATTTAAAACATCCCGTGGACATCCTCACAAAATGTCTGTCCCCAAAACATGAATTTGCCATAAGGGAATTAGTCAGATTGTTCCATGACATCTCTTCTAGGATCTCCCATGCTTTAGCCTTTTTTTTTCTGGGCAGACTTTGAAATACAACACTGGAATATAACTCTCTATCATGGCATCTATTTTCCAAGATGCCAGAAGCATTTTTATGATGCTGGAAGCTGTCTCTTGCTTTGCAACATTTTATTTAATTTAAATGTAAGACATCTAGATCAAGTATATAAAAGCTGAAAGGGGCTGGAGGCCTAAGATACTACTGGAGACATCTATGGTACCAGTGATGCTACTTTGCTCCTTTCTCTGGCAGAGAGTAAGTGTTTGACAAGGGTTTGCCTCAAAAGTGTTTGCCAGCTTTCTGGTGGAGCTGGTCAACTTCCACAAACAGCTTTTGCTAGCCAGCTCTTTTGTCTCCATTTTCTGGGTTGCCTGTTCTCCGTTTAGGCTGTGGATATCTGTGCTTTCTTTCTAGAGAATGTCCTTGAAAAGGAATAGTTCCATCTTTGATTTCCAAAGCTTGTCATTTCCATTGTCTTGCTTGGCTATTGCTAGCATTAATCCTGAGGGGTTTCTTCCTGAGGATTTTCAACTTGATTGCTTTAGTCTTCAATTATTTTGTAACTGCACATTTTATAACTAATTGTGTGTTGTCCCTTTGAGGTAGGCCAGGTCAAGAAAGAAGCATCCAGGAATGCTGTATTGTAATAATGTAGAATAACAGAATCTTGAAAGCCTGTTGTATTTCTCTCTGTCCCATCTTACACCAAACAAAATCAAGGCAGCGTTATCTTGAGTTGCTTTCTCACATTTTCCTCTTTCCTAAGTCCATCCAATCTTTTGTGCAAATCCCCCCAACTGCTCACTCGTTCCCTCTCTGTCCCCAAGGTAAGCTCTAAATTTCTTTATAGAGTGTTTCCCTCCCTCCCTCAAATGTATGTGCGCACACAAACACACACACACTTTCAAACATTAGAAATGTGTTTTGAGAGAGAATTTCTTCAAGTACATTTGTTTGACTTTAAGTGTAGATTGATTGATTTTGCATCTCTAGAACAAAAAGGGTTGTTTGCAGCACTGCAACAGAAGCAGATGCCAAATATTTTTCAAATAAACCCTCTGGATGAAATGGGAGGCACACCGGCCTGATTAATAATAGCATATTTCAAAGTTAAGGTAATTGTTCTGAAATCAATGTACAAGCCCACACTCATGCACAAAAAAGAAACTGCTTCTCCATCAGTGAGTATCAAGACTTTTGGGAAGCTAATTAGAACATATATCAGCCAGCAACATTATATGGTTCATTCTTCTCAAAAGAACTGGGTTACTAAAAGGGCTTCTTTTGCCCTGCTGTCTTTTGAATTCTCCCCCCCACCGCCTGACACATTTTCCTTTTGTCTCTCTTATTACTTTATTTCACACACACCCATGAAGCTTTGCTCTGAAGGAGCAAGTACAGTACAGTTTAATCTGAATTGATTTGATGGGAGGCAAATGATGCTTTTTGACAGCCAACTGAGAACAAAAAGGAGAGGCAAGAGGAAGTAGTTACAGCATCTTAAGACTGGTGTGCAGTTTGACATGGGAAGAGATGCTTAGCAAACATAAATGCTATTTTGATTAGCTACTAGAAGACATTTGTCCCCAAAACCAAACAGCAACTCTTAGTCCTCTACATGGGTACATAAGTCCTGCCTTCAACCTCAGAAGCATACAGCAGGAACACTGGGTATATGGATGGGGAGCATAATGGATTAGCTCTCTCTCTCTCTCTCTCTCTCTCTCTGTCTATCCACTAGTTGCCCCAACTATAGCAGCAGGCAAATGAAGAAGATCTGTCCTGATTTGCCAGACCAAAGACCATAGCACTGGTAGAAGAATTGGAAACTGGTCAAGATCCCAGCCTCAGCCAGTTGGGCCTATGCCAGCCAAGGATCTCTAAATACTGTCCTCCTCAGAGTTTGGACATCTCTGGTGGAACTTTCTTCATACTGGCCCCCTGGCACAGCAAAAAACCAGAAAGAACTTTGTCCAAGAGGAAAAAAACTAGGCTCCAAGTCAGAGGCCTCCCCCTCTTGGATTTTCTCAAGACAGGGCAGCCCCTGAGAGGGTGATCTAGCCCTACAGAAATTCAAAGCTTGAGTCCAGGAGTAAACTTCATTGGAGGAAGTTGCTTCCGTGGTCTTTTCCATGCATCACTGCAAAATATATTCCATCCTGGGACTCAAGGGCAATAGATCAACTTCCTGCAGCACAAACTAATAGAATACTTGGATATTTGCATGTGCTCAAGGAATATTTAAACGTATCTTGACTGCAGAGTGATGCTGTTATCTGAAATTTATCATGCATGGGCCTGAATGCAGTTTCATTTCCCCATTCAAGTGTGGCATGCATTCTGGGGATTTTCTTGGACTCATAGCTCCTGTCTAATGAGCAGGTGGCAGCTGTGGCCAGGAAGGTCTTTGTACAGCTTCATGTGGGGCGCCAGTTGTGCCCTTTCCTGGACTGACAGTTCCTTCAGACAGTTACCCATGCCCTAGTCACCTCATACATTGACTACTGCAATATGTGTACATGGGGCTGCCCTTGAAGACCACTCGGAATCTTCAATGGATTCAGAATGCAGTGCTACGGGCAGTGATGGGTATACAGTACCTTGGTATATGACACCTCTGCTCCCTGAGCTGCAACTGGTCGCCATTATGGTTCTGGATGCAATTCTAGGTGCTGGTTATAATCTATAAAGCCCTACATGGCACAGGGCCTGGTTATTTGAGGGACTGCCTATCTCCTGGGGTATCTGCCTGGGCTGTTGGAGCCAACAGGGTTAAACATTGTCATCTGTTGGGACCTAGGAAGCGTGCCTTCTCTCTTGTACCACCTGCCCTGTAAAATGAAGTTCCCTCCAAAATAAGGGTAGTTCCCACCCTGATGGCATTCTGGACAGCCTTAAAGCCCTGACTATTCTGCCAGTCCTTGGGCTAGGGTAACTGGAGCCTCTTGCTGGTTATGTTTGTATACATCTTTTGTTCTTGGCCAGATTTGCCATCTGTCTTGGTGAACAAGCCAAGTCATCTTGTTTTTTAAAATTTATTATCTATTTTTATCCTGGTTATTACATTGTGAGCTGCCCAGAGTTGGTTTGGAGTCAGGCAGCACCTACATTGAATAAATAAATAAATAAATTGGTGTCTGTTCCTTGTGCTACTTGGAATGAAGACTGAAAAGATCTTTGATAAAATCTGATCAAAGGATGGAATGTGATCCAGTTTCATGTACAGCCTGGCTCATTATTGATTAATAGTATGTTAATATGGGGGCAGCTTCCCCGTCTGATATTAGGTATCTGAAATGCTTTACAATCAACAATTAAAATTTTTAAAAAATAGCAAAACAGTATAAAAATGATATACTCAATTTAAAAAGGGAGGTCAAGAAGGAAACCAAGAGTCAATTAAAAGTATTCATGCAAGAGATGTACAGGGAAGACCTGGGTGAAGAGGGAGGTTTTAAAAGGCCCATAAAATATGTAATTATCAGTGCCTCATGAAGCATCACATATTTATTACTAGTACAAAAATATGACTTACTTAATGAACCATTGTGTTGCAGATATTGACAGTTATTTGGGATCTTGGGTGTCCTTGCATGGCTTGGAGATCTTCCACCAACATTTTTTGCCTTTGATCTTTATCACAGCCTTGTCCTTTTCCAGGCTGCTTTTGGTAGCACTCCCCATCTTATCACTCCAGTCAGTCTCTCTGGCCAGTGAGGGAAGTTAGTTATTAATGGTACAAAAATAAAGCAAACATGATGATAAACATAAATATAAATAAAAGCTGGGAGGACCCTGGAAAAGTTGCTGTCTTGACCCTCTGCATCATGAATTTCAGGAAGGAAGAACATTCCAGAAAGAAGGAGCCACTACTGAGGAAATTTGATATGTCTATAGAAGAAGCTGGATTTGGATAGCCTGGTGCTGTACATCTTGCAAAGTAGTTTTCTGGTCTGTGTTTCTACCGTGCCTTCTTCCTGTGCACAAAACAACACAACTTTAATAAAATACTCTACAGGCCTCTTGACATCTCTTATTTATTGGTAGTCACAATCTTGTAAAGGAACCTTGAATGTATCCCGGAAGGGAAGAACAAATGCTTCAGAGGGTACCTCACAATTTTTCAAAAACATTCCTCCTCTGTAAAAGAGGCTGTGTGTGTGTTGTGTGTTTGCATGTAACCTTACTCAGAGAATGTTTTAGAGTATCACTTGTATTCCTCTTGGTTAGTTTGGATCTTTAAAGTTGGAGGTGCCTATAACTCCCAGTTTGAGGAAGTCTCATGGGCTTTCTGCCTGGGGTATAACTAAAGAGATAGGAGGACAAGACAGCTGCAAGCCATTGGAAAGATGTTTCAGCAGAGAAAACCAACCAACCAAAGACATTGGCCACCTTGTATTGACTAAACAAGTACATAAGCGAACCTCAAGCATATTTCAGGAAGACTGTAAAATTGCAAATGTAGGAAATTAATAAATAAAACTACTTGGACCAGCTCTGAAGCTGTAGTTAAGAATTGTGACTTAGGACTTCTGAATGGTTTTTGCACAAAATGTTATAGTGAATGCACGAAGTCTTAATTGCTACAAATCTTGTTCCTGTGAACAGTTCTGTTATATTATTCATCTTGTTAAAAAAGAATACTACTCAAGGCAGTGAGGTGGAACATTAAAAATGAGACATCTTCATTTTGACAGCACAGAACTTCTTTTAAGTAGGAATAAATCTGGGACAATGTGACATTGAAATCATCTTTCTAGCTTGTCAAGTACTTGGAGAACTTACTGAGATAGAAACAAGATCTTAAAATGTTCAGGCAAGTTTGGATTTCTTCCCTTTATGGAGCAGCAGAAAACAAATCTTGCAGTGAAAAATGACAGATCCAGAGAGCAGTATAAATAGTCATTTTACACACATTACCCACAATGGAGGAACAGTTGGTGAAAATGATTGAACTTGCTGAGATGGCTAAATTGACTTCTTTGATCACAGAAAAGACAATATCTACATTAATTGCTGACTGGAAACCCCTTATAGACTTTTTTCATGAAACAGAAAAAAATGAACGCATGATTTTCTATTTTTTCTTTACTCCCCCCCCCTTTGCACTTCTCTTTGATTTTTCTTTCTTTTCTTTTTCTTACTTTGTATTAGTTTGTGTTAGTTTTTACGCTCTTTTAAAAAATCTGATAGATAGATAGATGTAAGATAGATAGATATGACATATGAAACATGGATTCTGATACATTAAAACATAGGTGTAGATAGATAGATAGATAGATAGATAGATAGATAGATAGATAGATAGAACTGCACCTATATTTTAATCAGAAAGCCACTTAGATGTAGTATTAATCCACAAGGCTAGAAACTGGGAGACCATGAGTTCTAGTCCCACCTAGGCACAAAGCCAGCTGGGTGACCTTGGGCGGGCACTCTCTCTTACCTGTAGGAAGCAGGCAAGAGCAAACCACTTCTGAAATCTTGCCAAGAAAACTGCAGGGAATATTGACTCCTTGCAGTTGCCAAGAGTCAACACTGACTCAAAAGTGCAAAAAAAAAAAAAAAAAAAGCTTTAATCAGTGATTATATTCTCTTTGCTACTTAGCTGGATAATACAGATGATTAAGTTAACCCTGGTGTTATTTACTTATCTCCAGGCAATATTAGACAGCTCACTTTGGTTAAAGGCATCAGGCTAGAAAGTGGAAGACAGTGAGTTCTAGCCCTGCCTTAGGCACAAAGCCAGCTGGGTGACTTTGGGCCAGTCACTCTCTCTCAGCTCTGGGAAGGAGGCAAGGACAAACCACTTCCAAAAACCCTTGCCAAGAAAATTGCAAGGATTGACTCTCTCTCTCTCTCTCTCTCTCTCTCTCACACACACACACACACAGAAAGAAAAAGAGAGAAAGAGAAAGAGAAAGAGAGAGATCACTATCAACCTGATTTTCAGTTTGCAAATATTGGTTCCATACACTCTAATATAAATGAATCTGTAATATAAATATTACTCTGTAATATAAATGAAATGCATACACCTGTGATGGAAGGCATGAGCAAGGAGGATCTTGGAATGGAGCTTCAAGGTTACCAGGAGGGGGAGAGGCATCCCAAGCATCTCCTCAGCCCCCAACTGGAGCATGTGAAAGTTAAGAGAAGGAGACTGGCCCCTCCCTAAGGGGTTCAGGGTTAAAGTTGCTGTTATTGGGGGTTACAGTTAGTCTGGTGAGATTCTGTCTAATATGTGTAAGCTAATAAAGTAACTGAACTGTTCCTGGATTTGTCCTGCTGTGGTTCTTGGGCTGAAGCTGACAACACCAGGTCTATGAAGGGTAAAGGACCAGCAACGGTTGGAGTGCCACCTTAGCTGAAGCTAGTTCACAAATTTTGTTTCTTTCTCTACTGAGGTAGCTGGGCCACAGTTATGCATGCCTTAATAACTACATGTTTGGATTTCTATAGGCTGCCTATGTAAGACTACCACTGAAGGACATTATTGGTGAGTTTTCTGCAAACGTTTTGACCACCAGAAGGCAGTATGTGACTGGTTTCACCAGGGATTCAACAGATGTATGTAGCCAGATCTTGTTCAAATCCTCTACTCAGTGGTTCTTAAGCCATTTGATCCAATTGCCCCTTTTTCCAGTCTTGAATAATATCATTACACCCTTCCCCCCATACACAACCAGACTCTGTTGTTTTACACAAGCATCTCCTCAGTAGCAGTCCCAAACTGGATCCTCAGCTCACAAATAAGCAGTTACTAATTGCTCCATTATTCCCAGGAGATGCCCAAATTATCTTTGGGGGTAATTACCCCTAGTTTAAGAACTGTTGCTTTGCCATGAATTGAACTTATGGACCGCTGCACTTTAGATGACTTTAGCTGGCATTGTATGAATTAGTTAAACCAAGGGTGAAGAACCTGTGGCCCTTCTGGAATTATTGGAGTACAGGTTCCATCCCAACCATCAGATGGGTGGGTTAGGGCTGATGGGACAGGTAGCCCAACAATATCCAAATGGTCACAGGTTTCTTATTTTTTTTGCTTAAACCAATTATTTAATCTGATAACATGGAACATATGATTAAAGAACAAAGCAAGAACGGTGAATGTATATGGATAAAACAACATTTAGATGTGACTACCTTTATTAAGACTCACCATAATTCTGTAATGAGAAAAATAAGGGATTTACTTTTGCAGGTTGCAAAGGTTTCCTTTCCAAAATGCAACTGGCCTTAATAAATGTAAGGTCTTCTGCGAATTTTACCAGAAAATAATTTGCCTTTGGTTAATCAGCAACATTTTAAAGCTGTTATTTATATGAGGTATTTTGTGTAAACTTCAAAGTAGATGCCATCTTAGAAGAAGCATTCCGTGTTTCTTCTTTTGCATGTATATATTAAAAAAACAAAGCGTGACTTTCCCTTCAAAATTCATTGTCATCTGGATTATTCAGTGTATGCAGATTTGATTGTGTGATCAATTACAACAAAGGTGGACAATCCATTGCTCCTGGGTTGCATGCATTCATCTAATTTTAGCTTCCCAGAGGCTTCATTTCCCCAGTCCTACCTTTAAAACCCTCCCAAAATGAGCAAAATGGACTGAGAGACATGTCCCTTCCAGTGATGTCACCAGATCACAGGACAGTCTCCTGTGACACCCAGAAGGTTGGAGGGCTGAATTGTGACTCCTGTTCCATTAAAATCCTGAACAATATGTACATGATTAATCAAGTAAGGTTTCTTTAATCATTTGTATTTAATTGCATTAGTCCAAAAGTGTAGCATGACTTCCCTCTGGGTTCAGTCCAACTCCCCACATACAACAGAATCAGTAAGAGCACTGTGGCATCTTTGCAAAGTCCCATTTATTTCAGTACAAATCCGATGAGGGGAAGAGATATTTTCTTTCTATCTATATTCATACAAGATATATTATGTGCAGCTTTTGGTTTAACCCCCAAAATCCTGTAGGCATAATCAGTTCTCACTTCTGGCAAAACCGATCTGTTCCTTTTTTAGAAACCCACTGGGCAGGAGAGGCATACTCTCCCATCTATTATGGAGTGCCATCTGTGGGGCCCAGGAAGAGACCTTGCCACTTGGACCCCAGAGATTAGATTGGCCCTGACCCTGTAAGCCTTTGGCAAGGCCTTAAAGACAGGGTTGCATCTTGGGCACTGGTTGTGTGGCAGAGCTTATCAAATGGCTGTGCTGATTCGTTGGGGGTTGCATGTTTTTGACCTCAGCTGCCAATTATGTATGCATTATTTCTATTGTTACATGTTCTATGGTGTTTTTAACTGTTATAGCCACCCAAAGTCATGAATTTGAGATAGTCATACAAATTGACTGACCGACCGACCGACCGATCGACCGACTGACCAACTGACTAAATAAGGAAAAGCTGGCCATGCTTGTTTTAGTCATTTGCCATACCCCACCATGACTTTGGCCCTGTTCACAGCTAGCATGCTCCCTACCCTAAGGAGTATGTTGCCCTTGAAAGAAAAATAAAATCCATCTCTGCTTTAAAATATGCTCAGACTGTTTCAAGGTTGCAGCAAAATGCCTTTGTTTTATATGTTTCTTTTCAGAAAGAGAAAGATAATTCCCAGCAGTGCTCAAATGAAATTAAATTGGATTACTTGGTTTTATTGAAAGGGCAATAATATATGTGTGTGTGTGTATGTAGTTGAACTATTAATATTTTGACAGTTTTGATTTTTTAAAAGTTCTATTCCATCATATAACAGGCATTTTTATTTTGAACATTAAAATCAGCTCTTCTCTTTTTTTGGAAAATATATTAAATGTTTTGGAAATAAACTGAAAAATTATGGCTGCAACTACAAACTCATTTATCTCCTTGTAAATCCTTCAATGGATTTACAAGCATGCAAGCTTGTTTAAAATTGTATCATAAATCTCATCATTAAATTTTGAAATATTGATAATTTATTTTTGTGTTTCGTGGGATCAACTTCCCTATATTTGTACATTTGCTGCATCGTTGCTCATTTCTTTCTTCATTTACATTCAGAACTAAAACTATGATTTATTTTGTATATTTTCATCAACTGCAATCTCCCCTGTCCCCCCACAATTATTTATAAACATAAAAATGTTAAAATAATCACTCATTTGAGAAACATTACTGGAAAAAGAGCTATAGTCATGTTCTCAAATGGTTCTGCATCTGATTTTGTGTTCTGGAGTGTTCATACAATATAGAACAAATAAAGGGAAGGAGAAGGAGAAGGAGAAATATATGTATGAATTTTCACATTCCAGTTCAATAGCTGATTCAGAACATTGCTCTCTGTTGGAATTACCACTTCTCAGAATTTTATAATTCAGTTTTCCATCACAAAGAAGTATATGTTAGGAAGAAAAAGTACACATGGAAGGTTATATTAGTGAATAAATGTTCAAACACACATTATATTAAAGAACTGCTTACAGTGAAATGTATTAGGCAAAATTGCATACAAATACATACGTTTGGAAGAAATATGCATGGAACTGAATATATATTTTCATGCATTTTTAAAAAATGCAGACTGATGTAGAAACAGGGCTGCATGTATTTAAGATGATTAAAATGAGGAACTAGAATCTGAAATATTCATTCATTTCTACCAGTGAACACTTTCTTCTCCTTGGGTATCCTTACAGCCAAACTAAGCATTAGGTTAGATAGGTAAAAGCAATCAATATTTTCATGTAATTTGATGGAGAAGGGAAAGGGGGGCAGGTTTAACCTGATAGATGATCAACACTAACAGCTAATAGGAATTAATAGGAGAGAAGGGCTTTCTCCTTTGAATAAGTGACAGACAGTGAGAAGGGACTAACATCTCCATTCTGCCCAATATGGTCTTCAATCTGTGTGCCTCTTGCCTGTCTCCCAGCCCTCTCCCTCCTCATGAAAGTGTTTTGTACTATAACAAAAGCTTTTAAACTGCTTGGCACAAGATAGTGCTTAGTTTGTTCTTCATAGAACAAACTCTTGGTTTGCTTTAGAGCAGGAGTCAGCCACCTAATCCCTCCAGATTGTTTTTTTAATATCAATGCCTATCAGCCTCAGCCAACATGGCCTATGCAATGGCACTAAGTTACAGAAGTTGTTCTGTAATATATCTGGAGGGCTGTAAGCTGCCTATTCTTGTATTACTATTTGGATCCTAGATTTTCTCCTTTCATTAAGGGAGCTTGGTATTTAGGTAGTGTTTCTGGACTTTGAAGAAGCAGGATAGAAAAAGTATTGGCACTTTTGAACTGTGGTGTTGGAGAAGACTCTGAGAATACCATGGATAGCGAAGAAAACAAACACATGAATCATTGAACAAAGCCATCCAGAGTTCTCATATCAATGAGCAGGTTGAAATTATCATATTTTGGACACATTATGTGAAGATCCATTTATAATGCTGGGGGAGGTAGAAGGAAAGAGAAGAAGGGGACAACCAGCAGCAAGGTGGATCAATTCAATTACAATGGAAATGGGTCTACCATTGGAAGATCTGAAGGACAAGGTTGGGGATAGATCATCCTGCAGAAAATCTGTCTGTATGATCACTAAGAGTCAACACCAATTTGATGACACATAATCAACCTAAATGTTTATTTTTAAATCCTCAGGGTGAACTGATACTTTTACATGGATTCCGAGGCAACCAGATAAGCTAGCAGTAGAAATCACAAATTATCCTGTATACATTTCACAGACCAACTTTCCTAGTTCTCTTTCCAAATTACTGAAGAATATCTCATGGTATAAAAATCAATTCCACACTGTCTACAATTTGTAGATAAGTGTGATCCAAAGTAGACTTGTAGGGGATTTTTGCAAAGAACAAACAAGATATTCTGAAACCCATTGGCTACCATCAACCAAGAAGAAAGCCTGCCTTGTCTATTTGTGGGGGGCAACACCATGCCTGTAACACTGTAGAAAACATTTCCAATTCTTCTGTCATGCATCCTTCCTAGAACTATATGAGACATGTTGATTAATGTGTTTTATTAAATCAGAATTCCGGCTGATAGATAGTGGCTCCTATATTTGCTGAGAAGCATGGGAAATTAAGTTTCCTATGCCATGTGATTATTTGATGAAGACAGAAGACATTAAACTCCCATCTCCAAGATGGCAGCATTCACCTCTAAGCATGCTTGAAAGAATCCAAAGGGTCTGTGGCTGTGTATAATGTATAATGCTGGCAGCAGGGTAAGCCATTATGAGTTGTGACTGAACTGTTTTGGCTTTTATCACAATGACTTTTCATTTCTGAACTGGGGGAATACATTTTTGGATTGGGATAATTCTGAATTTCAGTACCATCAGCTCCTCACATCTCCCATTTTATATGGAACAACAATGAGCTAAGAGGACTGTATCAGATAATATGCATTATACTATCCGGTCATGGAGAACCATAGCAAGTGTTGGCAAGCCCAAACTTTTGAAATTCATGAGCATTAAACTCTTAAAGAAGAAAAATGCTAATTTAATTGGGAATTGGGTTGACTGCACAGTGAACTGGAACTCTGAGTGTATGAATCAAGCAGCACCAAGTATACTTCATTATTTTAAGACTTATATATATTGTTTCACTAATGAAATGCTACACAGTGCTAATGGAATCCCTAGAGAAACACATATTTCTCCAAAGAATTAAATTTCTAGCCATACTTTACTTGTTAGCTTTTGACAATTTTTGTGGGGGGAGGGGGGAGACGGGAGATTCCTATTCAATGGATTTCTTCTCAATTATCATGTGAGTGTGAAGGAGGGTTATGATAAATATTTTATCACCAACTTCAGAAGGCCCATTTTCCTCTTGACACTAGGATATGTCAAAGACAAATGAGTTAAGCTTTCCAGATGTCTTTCCACTGTCTCCCTTAATAAATATTGGAAAGTACTTCCTTGATATCAAAGTAAAAAAAGAAAGGCTAGTGCTAAAAAGCTATATAGTACAAAACCCATCATGAGATAAAAGTGATAAATGTCAGCCCCCACCATTTTAAACAGCTAAAAGCATCATCCAGTTCAAGTTGTCTCCCACAGGCTCCAAAGAGAAGCATAACCTGAAATTTGGATTTTGAAGGAAAATGTATTAGTTTCCATATCAGCCATTCTTATAAAACAGAGCAGTTGCCATTCTACAGAGGATGAGCCATGACAGCTTTCAACCCAACCCAACCCAACCCAACCCAACCCAACCCAACCCAACCCAAACCAAACCAAACCAAACCAAACCAAACCAAACCAAACCAAACCAAACCAAACCAAACCAAACCAAACCCAGTCTATCAACCTTATGTGTCAGCCAACTTCAGGCTTTTCTGTGAAGCTCCAAATTCAGAATCTAATAGGACAATATGTATACTTGGAGGTGGTTGAACATGCTTTAGTAAGCAATTTGCCAGATGGGGGAACTGTTTGCCAGTAGATTCTTCACTGCCTGTTGGAAAAAAAGAGTTTTACAAGAAGAACTACCCTAAGACTCGAAATGGCCATATTTATTTATTTATTTATTTATTTTTCAAATTTAGATACTGCCCATCTCACAAAAAAGTGACTCTGGAAGGTTCACAATAAAACAACAATAAATATTAATTAAAATACTATAAAAATAATATAAAATTCAGTAAAAATAGAATAAAACAGACACATATGCAATTATTTATTTATTTATTTATTTTGTTGGATTTCTCCCCCGCCCATCTCCCCCCAATGGGGGACTCTGGGCAACTTACAAAAAACATTAAAACTATAAATACATATAAAATACATAATACATCTAAAATTAAGAACACTACTAAAAAAGGAAAATCCAAGAAGATGGAAAATTGGGCTGAGGACAGCTGGCCACTATGGGGCTAGCCATCTCTCTGCTTGAAGTATTCCCTCCCTACCCCAGGCCAAGTGACCCCACTAATCGAAGTTCTTTTACTGAGGGTGTCTAAAGCATGCCCTCTCTGTGTGATCAGGTAGGACAGGTTGAAGTCAGATGCAATAAGAGTGGAGAAATATTGGTGTTTCACCGCTCTTGTCACCACAAGGTAGGCCTTAATAGTGGCTCTAGTCTGTGTTCAGGTGGATTTAGTCCTTGTTTTCCTCCAGTGGCATTCTAGACGTCTCTTAATCCTTTTCAGAACCCTCAACTCCTCCGTAAACCACAGGGAGTATTGGGCTCGATGGGTCAAGAAGGTCACACGGGTGCGATCTTGTCCAAGGCCTCGGCCACCTTCTTATTCCAGGTGGTGGCCACGGTCTCCAATGCAGCAGATCCTCGGGTATAGGCCCCAGCTCCCTCTGGAATCCCACTGGGTCCATCAGTCACCGGGGGGGTGGACCAATTGAATGGGTCCTGCCTCCCCGTGGAGTGGGGTAGCATAGGAGAATCTCAAGGCCACCAGGGTGTAATCAGACCATGACAGGGGGGACAGATGTAATTCCCCCTTCAGATCACATTGCCACTGCTCAGACAAGAAAACCAAGCCCAGTGTGAGGCCACTGTCCCGAGTCAGGTTGCAAATAATCTGGGACAGGCCCATGGCTGCCATGGTGGTCATGAACTCCCGGGCTGCTTCCGAGGCATGTCCCAGGGATGGCAGATTAAAGTCCCCCAGAACCATAAGACTGGGGAACTCCACCGGCAGCCCCGAGACTGCCTCCAGCAGCTCAGGCAGGAAGGTTGCTACACAGCAGGGAGGCTGGTACAGAAGCAACAATCCCAACTGTTCTCGCAAACCCACCTTCAGGAACAGGGTCTCACAACCAGCAACTTTTGGAGCAATGCCCCTAAAGGCCAATAGAGAGTCCCGGATGACAACTACTACCCCTCCTCCCCTGCCCTGGGATCTCGGCTGGTGCCAAACTGTAAACCTGGCTGGGCACATTTGTGAAAGGGGCACCCCCCCCAGGGCCCAGCCAGGTCTCAGTAATACACACCAGGTCAGCCCGCTCCTCAGTGATCAAATCACATATAAGGGGGTCCTTGTTGTTAACTGACCTGGCATTAAGAAGAAGCAGCCAAAAGCCTGGGCCACCATGGATCTGCTGCCTGGGGCCTGGGTCTGAGTCCAGAGAGCCAGAACATGCCACCGGTAACAAACACTGGGGGGTGCCTTTCCTCGAGAGTGTCCCACCCTCTGACTCCTGTCATAACATCCCCTGCCTATCACCATCTGAATAGTGTAACCTGGCCTAACTTCCCCAGAGCCTCCATTTTCCCCCAATCTCCAGCCTCCGGTTTCCCTGGTTAGGGGGCCCTCCATCCAGCCATACACCAACACACACCACAATCAATCAGAGGGTGGTGGTGGGCTCCTCAGCACTTCAGCTACCGCTCTCAGCACCATTGAAGCCCTAACCCTCACCCCCTTCACCCACTACCACCCACTGTGCCCCCTTCACCGGCCTCTCTCACTAGCTGGCAGGGGGTACCCAATTCACTTCCCCTCCCTCCCCAACTCTCACTCAGGGGGGCAAGTATCCTCATAACACTCACACCCTCATTCATACTCTATACATTCACTCTTGTTTCATTAGAGAAAAGACAGTATCTACATTTATTGATGACTGGAAACCCTTCACCAACTTTTTGCTTAAAAAAATGAGCTTGTGATTTATAGTTTTGAAGATTAGACAGGATAGACTACAGAAAGAAGACAGTCATGATGCTTAGAGAGAGAAAAGTCAAAATATAATTGTACTTATAACTGCTGTGAAGAAGATGGAAACCACTTCTCTATATCTTTTTTATCTTCTTTTTCCTCCTTTTCTTTTTTTCTTTACCTTCCTTTTTTTTCTTTTTTGCACTTTTAGTTTTTCTGTTTTATCTCTTCCTTTTTCATTCTTCTTTCTCATTCTACTTTTGTTTGTATTAGTTCTTCTTATTGTTAAAACTCTCAATAAAAAATATTTATAAATATAATTTATATATATATATATATATATAATTTATATTTATAAATAATATAAATATAACCTAAGACTCAGTAATATGTAAAGTAATAGTAGGCAACCTGTAGGGATAAATATGGCCCAAGACATCCTTGTTGAAATACAGGAGTTCCTTTCACCCAAATTCAGCAACATGTTTTCCCACATTTTGAGGCAGGAAGCACATGGAATGTCTACCATTAACACATAAAATTGGCCCTCCTTCTCCTTCTCCTTCTCCTTCTCCTTCTCCTTCTCCTTCTCCTTCTCCTTCTCCTTCTCCTTCTCCCTATTCCCTCCCCCCCCCCCCTGCTAAATCCCAGAAAAGACAAAGAGAAATCCTACCTTGCCCATGAATAGATTCCATCCAATCAGGTTGACAGGGCCAGAGCGCCACTCCTAATTCCCACTGAGTTTTGCAAGGGCCAACACTTCCAAGGGTGTTAACTACAACTCAAAAGTTTTGCTCATTGCAGATTTTGATTAGTTAATAATGTTATTCTCTGTCCATCCCAATTACATTTCATAACATGCTGGGGAAGAATAGATTTCTGTCGGTCTCTGGCAGAAGCTAAGTATAGACTATATCTGGAGCATTTGCAGATACAGCTAAGGAATCAAGTATCAAATACACTCCAGTTAAATCCAGCTGAGAAAGAAAAAAAAAAAAGGAGAAGCCAAAGAATAATAGTGGAAAACTAACCATCAACACAGGCAATCAATATAAGAAGAAAGAAAGGAAACCTAGTTAACCACTTCAACCTGTTGCAATTGCTTGGCCATTATCTCCCACTGTGGGGACTGGCAGTGTAAAAAGCAGCAAAATTATTAGTACATCATAAATATGCATATCCTATCTAAACAGTGACATTCCAAATGACCACAAGATAACAACAAAGAGGTGCAGAACATTATCACTTTTTGTTGCTATCCGGTGGATTTTTGAAGCCCAACTATGGTATATCTAGTCATAAGAACATCAATAGAATATAATAGATAGATAGATAGATAGATAGATAGATAGATAGATAGATAGATAGATAGATAGATATAGATAGATATAGATAGATATAGATAGATATATAGATATATAGATATATAGATATATAGATATAGAAGCATTCTGTAGTACAGAATTACTTTGATTCTGTCTGGAGAAACTGTCTCCTAAAATAAACTAGTAGACTGTTACTATATTTAGTAAACAATTCATTCACCCTAGTACAGGAATAGTGAAGGAAAAAGGTAGATAAAATAAAAATATTGCAATCTGTTATTGAATATATTGCTTGCATGAATGTGAATAGTAATATCTATCTATCTATCTATCTATCTATCTATCTATCTATCTATCTATCTATCTATCTATCTATCATCTATCCATCCATCCACCCACCCATCATTTGCGTATCTGGTCTGTCTTGGAGTCCATTACTAATCCTAATATATGGATTTATTTCTTTTCTCTTAACAGCTACTAGCTTTGATGGGTCCGCAAGAAAAGATGGTGGTAAAATTGATTTATAGCCCTGATGGCTCAACATATCATTGTCAATTTTTCATCAGCTAATTTGAAACAAGCAGCTAGAAGATCAAGTTATCCTTTAGCAACCTTTTTTGATGTCCTCCATCCTTGGGGGTTGGGATACTGCCCCATCCTATGTTAGCCAACCAAACCCTTTCATTATCACCTTACCTTTCTTAGCAATCATATGATTTCTAATTTATGGTTACAGAATAAATCAAATAATGAATGTACTTAAACTTAATGAGAAATAGAAGGTTAACTTGACAGCATGTACAATTACCTGAAAGGCCTGTAAAATGTGCTGTCATTACATGGCTTGACTGGTATTAACTAAGCAACCTGATGATTTCCTTGTGCATTTTTATTTTTTTTTTAATGCAAAATATACAATAAGAACAGCCAACTTTTTTCTTCTTTTCAGCATTCTCCATTACAGTAAAAAATAGGGGTAATCACCCCTAGTCCAATTGTGAATCAATCTGCTGGGAAAAAAACCCCTGTCAGATACTTGCAATTAATCTTCCCCCCCCCAGAATAACTATGAGTCTTTGTTGTACCTCATGATCTTCTTGACATACTGTCTGCATCATTCCCATTCTTTATGCCATTTCCTAGAAAAAGGAGGTTGCTGAGAAGGTCCCATCTATCTTAGAGAAAAGCAAGATTTAAAGACACTTCTGTCTTGCTTTCTTGCTAAGTAGCTTTTGTTTTATAGAGTGACCATAAAAATAATGGCAACAGCAGCAAAGAAATAACATGATGACAGGTGAGTCTATATATTTTTAATGTTTAAATTATCTTCCAAATATTAATATGTTTTTCTCATTTATTTCTTTTATTATCACTTCATTATGTATCCACCCCTCAGTAAAACAAAATACAGAATATATTTTAATAAATGTAATAACATCAAAACAATTATCATTAAAATCAGTTTAAAGCTTGTCAAAGAGAGATGTTTTTCGCAACACTAGGAGAATGGAAGCCAAGTCACTTTGCTTGGGAATCCATACCCTAGAAGTCAGAGGAGATGGCCCCCTTGCATACACCAGATAGCCAAATTTCTGGAAGGCCATTTAATTATTTAACACCAACAGCAACACCTTAAATTGTGCCTGATAGGCCAGGGGGTCCAAACTTTTTCAGGATGTGGAACCTATTAGTTAAAAAAAATAATTAGCCACTGATCAAGAGGCAAAGTACAAATGCCTCTTGAGGAGTGGGGCTTCTGAAGTCAGCTGACCAGTTGTGCCCTTTCTATTGTACCTTAGAAAACTTGCTATCAACAATTTTTGTCTGCATGCAAATGAACATTCTTTTTTGTCTGTATTCTCTCACAGAACCCCATCATCCTAGGGTTCTATGGAACACAGTTTAAAGAACCCTATCAGACACCATAGGTCAGTGTCTTTGATGCTGCACAGTAACCCTTCAGCATAATTTCTGGACATGTCCTGGAGGGAAAGTCCAGAGCCATTGCAAAATAATATCCCCAAGACCAAACACCTCCAGACTGCCCAGGAAGATACCATGGAAAGGGTATCAAAAGTTGGTGAGAAGTTTGACAGAACTAGCAGGTACATATTTCCACCCCCCACCCCACCCCATATAGTTTCAGAGAACTAAAGCAGTACGATATCCTAGATCAGTGTTTCTCAACCTTGGCAACTTTAAGATGCATGGACTTCAACTCCCGGAATTCCCCAGCCAGCCATGCTGGCTGGGAAATTCTGGGAGTTGAAGTCCATGCGTCTTAAAGTTGCCAAGGTTGAGAAACACTGTCCTAGATGAAACCTGATTGAAATGGACTGAGATAATGAAGTTCATCCAAGTGCATCAGAAGCTGTGAGGCCACCTTTTTTTTTTATCACCTTACTCAAGAATGGAATATTTGACATTAGCCTACAATTCCAATTCCAGGCTTTTTTTTTTTTTTTTAGTAAAGATCTTATAACTGCTTTCATTAAGTAGGTAGGACACATCCCACATTCAGAAACAGACTGATTACCTGTCTTAACCAAAGGCCAGTCCCAATCTGGTTGATTTATACCTACAGTCTGAAATTAATCCATATGAACCTGACAAGTGATTACCAAGATTACCTTTCTATGGCCTGCTGCAGTACTGGAGTCTAACTCAAGGCACATTTGATCAACTTAGAAAAAATGATGAAACCAAGCCTCTGATTGTTCTGAATTCCCTCCTCAGTATCTTGATAAAGAAGATGTATCATACTGGAGAAAAGTACCACTGGCTTGTTCTGTGCAGATAAAATGGAGGCAGAGAAATAAATTTTCTTCACTGTATCCACTGTCATGGGATAGAATTTCAGGTGGACCTTAAAAACAGCCTTAATCTGTGTTTTGGTGATTCATTCTGAAAATTCTTCTATTGCTCTCAAATCCTTAGCTCTTTCATTGGTCTCAGTTGCCTAGTAAATCAAGATGCCAGTTTAGCTCTGCTAGACAGAAGATAGCACTTATGTGTAATAGTGTCTGCCACCCGGGCCACTTTTCTGTTCCACAGGTCAACCAGGGTTTTACCCAGTAACACTAACAGATGTGGTAGGAAGTTTTCCAAGTGGATTCAGGAAATCATACAGACAGGATCCTTTTAATGAATCTTCCACTCCTACAAAAGGTTATAGCAGCCATAAGTCTAAAACTGACTAGATAATTGTCATTACAGTGAGTTACAGAGAGCTCTTCCTCTTTCAGATCACCAGCTCCACCAAACAGAGTAACAAATCTAGGGTGTGACCTACTGCATGTGCAGGGCCAGATACCAGTTGGTAGAAGTTCACGATCATCGTAGCAGACATGAAATCTTGAGCCACTCCTGATGGGTAAGTCTGTCAGCACATTATGTGCAGAGCAACCCAGAACAACTCAGAAATCATCCTGTTTAGTTCAGGGAGAGGGTTGTTCTGTAGTGGGTTAAATGGTACACTAACAATGTCTCTACACCAGTGTTTCTCAACCCTGTAAACTTTAAGATGTGTGGACTTCAACTCCCAGAATTCCCCAGCCAGCCACTCTGGGAGTTGAAGTCCACACATCTTAAAGTTCCCAAGGCTGAGAAACACTGCTCTATACTGTCTCAGCCACCCAAACACAGAAGCAATTCATTTATTAATAAATACATAAATATTTAATTTATAAGCCACCCAAGTCTTAAACACTCTTTGGGATACATACAGTATACTTCAATGGCTTTGGATATATAAACATGAACATAAAATAATTTCCCATTGGATCAGATGTATTAGGGCATTTCATTTCAAACAATGCCACTGATGCTGATTGACAGCTAATATAATTGGATTGCTTTCTAGCTCTGCAAGACATCTCTGTTAACTTCCTGAGACAGAAGATGTTTTACACTATATTTTATTATAGTTTATTTAGATCCCTGTTCTACATTTATAGATACTGTTTTATTAAAACTACATTCTAAAACTAACCCATAAAATATATATCCTAATCTGATGATAGCGATGTTTTGTGATTTACAACATATCTATGAATTGAACACTGCAAATGTTTGAAATGAAGTGTCATATGGGTTAGTCCTCTATCATCCAGATAGTGCTTTATTTAATATAAATGTTGGCTACACTGTTTGCCTTTTCTTTATTCACTTGTATTTATTGTGTTCTTGGACATTAGTACTCTCAGAAACTATACTTCAGTCATCTCCTGCATATCCTCTTGCTATGGCCTCAGACATGTAATAAAATGTGACTGCCCCACTGAAAAATAAATATACTCAAAGATTAAGCATTCCACTAAAAATGCTAGGGCCTAACAACAGGAATACAACATCATAATCCAAATAGAAAAATAGGTTGAGTGGAAGGGAAGACTGCAAAGGTTGTGTTTGGATGGAGCTGAGATCTTCATAAAGAAGGATGTGAGAAAGTTTAAAGACTGCAGTGTAAGAACTAGATGGTTTGCAATGATGGAAATGTGTGGAGAAATGAATGGTATTGGTCTAAAATAGATTTATCTGCCTTGCCTTGCCTCTTCTGCCTAGGATGTCTTTGTCATACTATGCTGCATTCCTTTTTTGTCTTTTGCATAATGCTGCTTACCCTGAAAAGACATATCAGGATGGTTATGTGTGTAGGTATGCACAAATATAAAATCACAATCCAAAATAATAGAATTTATCCAAAACTATATGCTGTCCTCATCAATAGCTTCTAAACTTTGATGGTCTCAAGGCATCTTCAGCAGCATAATCTGGCTTTGTGGCTGATCAGAGCTCAATCATTTCCAGATATATAGACTCAAAGCAGTTTTGTTCCTCAAAACCGAGGAACAGGGACTTGGTTTTTAAGCCTTCTCATTCTACAGATCATCTTCCCTCTGCCCAATGGTCATGTGATATAGTTTATATCAGCCTTCTCTAAGCCTGCGAATTCCGGACACTGTAGTCCCAATAGATTCTGGAGAATGCTGGTTTATATGTTAAGAATGGATTAGCTAAAGCAGCCAATTATTAGCTTCCTCAACATCTTTTTCTGCTGTTGCTTAGGTTTCATTTTCTGTAAATGTAGGTAAAAATGTAGGTAGCCATCACTCACAACAAGAACAAAGCAGAACAAAACAGAAGCCATCACTGGGCAAAAATCTGTACTAGTACCAAGAAAAATATTCCCAAGCCATGGACAAGCTCCTAAATTTATTATAACTATTAACTGGAGCAGATGTTACACAAATGAAATGGTGGTAGGTAAGGGGAGTTCAGGATTTTAAAATTTGGTCGCAACTTTATAATGCTTGGTTAGTTTTAATAGAGGTGTTGCAATAGCTTTTAGATACTGATTTGCTTTCATAAGGAAACAAACACTGAAATCCTATTCATATGGATTCTAATTCCTTTTGAATTTAATGAAACTTACTCCCAGCTGAGTCTTTGTAGCACTAGAGCCTCCACCACACAAATATTTGGGGGGAGGTGGAAAAACCTCCTTAAAGCATAAGCCTTGAAAACTAATCCAATAGTTCCATTGAATCCTAACTTTCCATTGAATTCTAACTTTCTGACAATTTAAATGACAGGATTAAAGCATGTATTCCAACCAGCAAGCAGATGATGAAAAGTGACCACACAGGACCTCAAAGAATGTAAAAAACAATAGAATCCCACAAGACTTGTTGAGGTGACTTTGATAACTTCTTATTGCATGACTGCATAGAAGACAAAGAAGTGACCATGTGCTTTCATAATGTATATAAAACAAGTGCAAGATAAACAGAAAATACTTTGCAAGAATTGCTTTCCTCATCTCACAAAAGTATGGCTCTTTGTTAGTTTTTGGCATGGTATTAAATAATACTCTCTGCCACAGCTTTCTAAAAATGATCTGTTCTTTTAGAAGTACCTGACTTATTCAAGAAGCTGTTCAGGAGAGAAACATGCAAACCCACAAACACCAATTAGATTGCAGAGTACGGATAAAGGACATCTCTTTCCAAAAGATTTATCAAGGCAAAGCTTGTTTTCAATGTCCAATGTTTTCATTAGCTTCCATACACTAATGTACCTCAACAGGGATGCCTTTTATTTATTTTGCCTTAAATGCCTTCCTGCGGGTACAAGTGTAAAGAGATGTGAGCAAATGCTCAATCCAGAAACTAAATCATCTTCCCAGCCTGAATCATTTGTCATAAGCCAAAGGTCTCATTACCACTTGGGAGTCTATTGCAACAATATATTTATTACAGTAGATATATGACTGGGGGCTTGGGGGATGGAGCATGGGCAGAAGAGAACATTTTTCTCATGGTGCAGCTCCTCCAGTGTTTGTATTTTGTGTCTGAAGCCCATCCACATCAATTTTTTAAAGATGTAATTTAATAGTATGCGTGGTAATGCACACAGAAGAGCCCTGGGACCTTTTGTATTCCAAATGGTATAAGGCCGCAGCACCATGGGACCCCAGCACAGCTAATAATGGATAGTCTGGGAATCAATGCTCTGGAAGAAACAATTAAGCTATGAAGAATTCCACTTGAAAAATGAATCCCTTCTGTATGAAATTACATCTTAATATCTTCCTGCAGGCTACTTGTAAGTGGGAAGAATGAACATAAAGGTTTGTGTTGGAAAACATTTTAGTAGTTTGATGAGAATGAAGGCGCACTCTCAAATTTTATCTATCAGCAACCAGCAGAGAAAATGTACTGACAGCTGCCTTCTTTCAAAAATGAAATGAGATAGTTTCTCTGATTATTCAGAAATACAGA
Organism: Python bivittatus; assembly: GCF_059951505.1. NCBI lineage: Eukaryota > Metazoa > Chordata > Lepidosauria > Squamata > Pythonidae > Python > Python bivittatus. The sequence goes on along the minus strand of NW_028277030.1, from coordinate 64,402,646 downwards.
AACGAACAAGAAACAAAGCATCTCTGTAATATGTAGCGTAACTCACTTGTCATGGGCTACTTGAACTTGAATTACTAATTTGCCCTATAGACACTGAGAGAGGTTGATGTTTTTCTTGGGACTTCTGGGGAAGAAATGGTGGACTGAAGATGGCTCTGTGAAAAACAGAGCCAATGACTGTGGCAGAATGAAGAGCCAGCAACTAGACCAGCCCTTTTCCAGACAAGGAGAGGACTTGAGATCACCCACAAGTGCTCCAGACAGCTGCTCATCATGAGGAGACCACAAGATAGTGGTCACTGGTGGGTTTGGAGCTTTGGGAGATGAGGGAATAGCCATCTTGCTCAAACTGTTATCGGCGCCTTTGAAAGGACACTAAGTTTACATACTTCCTTTTCTAATCACTTTCATTGCTTATTAACTGCTTTTCAGCTGTTAGGAACCTTTGGATTGACAAGTTTTATAGCACCAGGAGAGTTTCCTTCAATCCTTAGCAAAAGAAGCTTTAAGTACAAGTTTAAGAGCTTTTTTTTTTTGGAATAAACAGCAAAAGGGTGATTAAAACTTTGATTTTAGAAAGTTACAAATGGACTAAAGGTCCAGATAAATTTGAAATAAGATTTTGGAATTAATTATAAAGAATCCTTCCTTTAATACTTTTGTTCTGAATTTTTTTAAAAAATAAGATTTTAAAAATTGGACGCTAGAGGGAACTAAAGGGAACTAAAGATTATAATTAAAAGAGAGAAACACTTTAAATTCTACTTACTAATACAGAATGAAGCAAAATATTTTAACATTGGACATACTGAAGGATATTTTTGAACAATGGACTCAGAAGTTAATTTTAATAGTGTCTGCCTCTGTATATAAGGCTATGTTTAAAAGATGTTATGGAAGACGAACAAGTTCTACTTGACAAGGTTGAGACTGACTTGAAAGTGGATTTACAAATGACAGGTTACAAAATGACATGGAACAAGATGTTATACTGGACATACAAAAGAAACTGCCTGATATCTTAATAATTAAAAGGGATATACAAATAACAAACCATGGATTTGTTTATAGATAAGAGATGGGGTATGAGAAAAGATTGCCTGTACTTTAAGAGAAGGTGATAAGTTACTAAAATTGTTTATACTTGTGATGAAGGAGGGGAGTTACTTTATATTTTTTTTCTTTTTCTTTACTATATTTTTCTTTTTTCTCTATTACTCTTTATATTTTTTCTTTTTTTCTGCACCATTTTTTTTTGTAATTGTAATCTTCAATAAAATTACTGTAAAAAAGAGGTTGATGTTTTTCTCAATCCATTCTTTTAGTTTGCTTATTTACTTATTAGATTTTTAAACTGCTACAAGCTTGTGTCTCTTGAATGTTTACAAAAATAAAAACATCCACAATATAAACTAAAATAGCAGAAGCATAAAAAACACTATCCTTAATTTAAAACAGTATCCCAATAAAATGTAAGAGTTCAATGGCATTCTTTTAATTCATTCAAAGCCCTCCAGAAGAGCATTGTTCTGACCAACTTCCAGAAGGCCAACAAGGTCAGAGCTAACAAAACCTTCTGTGGAAGATTATTATACAGAATAGAGGAGGGCTACAATCAACAAGCTAGAGTGGGTGCTATATTAAATCTAATTAACAACAACAACAACAACAACAATGTCTGCCATGCCTCAGCTCTCTCAATCTTGTGGTAGTGGGGGACTATCAGCAATTTTTCCACACAGTTCGTATTAAATGGGTTGATTCTGGTTGAAGGGGATTGTCCTCAAGCTCCTTACTGCCAGCCATTAGGACTTGATAGATTAAAACTGGCAGAAATGTACTGGCAATCATGCTCATAGAATTCAGAATGTTCAGATCACGTGATATGCTGGTTACTGTGATAATGGGAATATTGAGAAGTTTTAATTCCTTTATTATTTATGATTTACAGTTTATCATCAGAATCTTTAATCTAATGTCTTAAAAGGAAACTTTATTCAGTACACTGAAACATTTTTATATAATAAAACAATGAAAAGAAAATATAGTTATCAAGGAATATATTCTATTACTTCTACCAGTATATAAGAACAGGCAGCTTTCCAATAGTGATGACTGATAGACAGCGAGTAGGAGTAAGGGAGAGTACAAAATTTATCTATGGCCATAGACAATCCACCTCTGTCCCCTTATCCTTCACAAAGGATGTATTATGAGCCTGTATCTGTTGCTTATTTCCAATAGAGTTATTACTACAACATACCTGGAGATTGGAGAAGGCTAATATAAGCTATTTCTGTGTTAATGCTTTATGAAAATAAACTGGTATTCCATCCCATTGATTTTGACTTAAAAAGTAATGGGACACATTAGAAGGCAAAGTCTATTAGTGCTTGAGCCCAACTGACCTAAAGACCAAAGCAATCTTCTTGTCATTGTGGAGTTGTGTCACAAGAGTTATCTGCCTATATCCCGCTAAAGCCTTCATATCATCTGTCTGAAAATGTATAGTTCCATTTTGGCTTGTAAATATTGTGCTGAGCATCATGAAGTCTTCTTTTATAAACACAGCTGGAATATTTTTCTTGACAATTCTCCACAGCTATCCTATTGTAAAAGTGGAGGGATATGATATTAATTGTAACTGGAAGCACAAGCTGAATTTTAAAGAGAATAGAGCTATAACTCTCATTGTGTTATATAAAGCACTCACAGTTTTGCACAATTTACAAGTATTAAAGCCTTTTTGGACTGCCGGTACATTTTTAGTGTTTACAATACATGCTTAAAATGCTTTTTTGACAACATTGTTGAACTGTTTGAGAGAGAAGGTTTTGGAAGGCAATTAGGAAGAAGAAATCAGCAGGGAGTCACCACTTAATGAAGGCCATGTTATTAAGCTGACTGTCTCAAAGTGCTTCCAAGCTACAGGATTAATAGAGAGTCAAAGCTATACATTGTCATATATTATGTATACTCTGGTGAGGAATCTGGCAGCTATTGAGTCCTTGAGACAAGGCAGCAACACACCTAACTTTTCAACATATGGGACATAAGCCAGAGTGCTGCCATCTTAAGCCAGTGATGACACCCAGAGATCCATAAGTGTCTGTGGGTATGCAGGATGCCCCTTTTCTAACTTTGGGAAATTGTTGCTCTGGAACTATATTTTTTAGTTATATCTTCACTAGCCTGTTGTCCTTCAGATGCGTTGGGACTACAACTTCCAGAATTCTCAGCCAGGACCTGTTGTAGAGATAACATGAAAAGGCTGCTCATGTAGGTCACTTTGAACTCCAAAAAGAAAGGCAGGGTATAAATCTAACCAATAAATACATAAATTAGCCAGCATGACTGTTGGCTCTGTAATTCAGATAGACAATTCACTGGCCTGATGCAACCTGCAAAGACCTGGGAGGCTCATCCATTTTCCCTGCCCTAGAACTGACCAGAATAATATAGGATAAAGCAGGAGGACACCATTTAGCTTCGCTGGGAGAGAGAAGTTCCACTTTCAGCAATCTTCAGCCAAATTTCTGCTTCTCCCAATGCATTAGTAGCAGAGTAGAAGTGATTGTCAATAGGATCATTGGAAGACAAGAAAAAATGTGTCTTTAAAGTGTACCTACTTCTATTCCATCACCTGAATTAGGACATTTCATGATCATTCTGCATATCTTAATGTATTGGGTTAAGGATAGGAATATATGCAGAAGCACTGCCCTTGACTTCAGGATCCATTTAATCTCTATTTGTTCCACTTGCAACCAGGAGCAGGTCTGCCTCAAATGAAGTGGTGCAAGCAAGCAGGTGGTGAATTGAGAGCATCATCAAAGACATTCTTGGAGCCTGAAGGGGAACCAAGGGCCCTCGCCCACTATGAAATAGATGTGTTCATAAGTCCCCCATTTTCTGGTGCCTTCTGAAGCAGATTGCTTCTCTGCTGCATATCAGGGCTGGCCTATTATTTCTTTGTGGCAAGGGATGGGTGGGTGGAAAGAAAATTAATTCGTAAGACTGATTGTATCTGCCAGCTACACGTTCTCAAAATGTAGCTGCCAGATATGCACATTTCTTTCTTGCCTTTTTTTTTTTAAACAGGAATAAAAATAGTAGCCTTCAGATTAATAAGGTTGAACCTAGCAAGAAGACACCTAAGAAGTAAGAAGGTCATTCTGTAGTTCTCAAGAACAAAGCTCTCCAGAGAACTAGAAAGAAGTTTTGTTACCATGTGGACAGTTTCATTTTATATAGGCCTTCACTTTCCTCACCTTCGGCATCATGAGAATAATTATCTTTGGTTTTCTTCTCTAAAATCATTAGCATCTGGCAATCTTGAAAAATATGATTTTCTTTCATTCTAAATTCTCTTTCAAATAGGACTTCTAACTCCTGTGGGAAGGGTGCCTGGGCTTCACTCCCACCAAGATGCTTTCCTTGGTGTCAGATACAACCAATTGAGAGGTATTAATTTCTGAGTAGATATGCAGAAGGCTCTATTTAATTATGCAGTTGGTAAAGATTTGAAACTATGACAACTGTGTGAATTGTGGTTTCTTTTTAAGAAAAGAGAAGAAAAAGCCATACTGCATTCTAAAGGATAAATCTGATTAAGACCAGGCTCCATTCTCAAGTAAGCTTGGGATTTTTAAAAATCCCATCATCCATAACGATTGGCTCAGGAAATGATAGGATTTATAGTCCAAACCATCTCAGAAGAGGAAACTGGAGGAGCTGTCCCAAGAAATGGAATGGAAAATGGAAAAATCCTGTGGATAGCTACCTACTTATCTAGCTACCTACTCATGTATGTGCAAAGTTTTATTTAAGAAAGCTCACAGTAAACAAAAATAAGTAACATTTATTTATTGTGAATAGTAATTACCCACAGTGTATATAAAATCAACTAATCATCAATGTGAGAACCCTTACATCTGTTCTGTATCTTCAGTATATAGGAAGGAAGGAAATTGCTTTGGTTAAAAGAAACTGCTGTACTGACAATTACCCACCTGTTTTCAATTTAAATGGTGTTGATTACAAAGTTAACATAATTAACTTTCCAGGGCAAATTATCATCTTTTTTAAAAAATGTGCGTTTAGCAGTTAGAAACGTGATCTAGGAAAAGGAAGGGAGATGATTTTGAAGGCTGATGGATGGGCTACAGTTTCCAAGAGGGATGTCTTTAAGTCCCATTGTATTTTCAGTTGTATGGTACTTAATTTGCAGCTCTTCCAAAAACAGTCCTGCCATTTCTTTGATTTCATCCATCTACGGGATCTGTAGCTTTCCTGTTCTTCTGCTTCCCTCAGCCTTGCCAAGCATAGTCAGATTTTTCTGGCCCATCATCATTTACATAAAATATTTAAAGTATGGAAGCTTCTGCAGACTGATCATTCTCTCAGGAGAGCAGTCAGTCTTTTCAGGGTTCAGAGCTGACTGACTGGTTCTCTTTGCAGTCCATGGTATTCTTAGTAACAGTCTTCAAACCCATAATTCACAGGTGCCTCTGTTCTTCCTTTGCCTCTTTGTCAATATTCAGCTTTCACACCTGAACATTACCACTTAAAAGACTACTCCTTTAATTATTCTGATTTTTGTTGTCATAGAAATATTTCTATTTTTCATGGACTTGTCTGAATTAGTTATTGTTGCTTCCATAGGATTAATCTTCTCTTCATTTCAACACACTGCCCATTTTTATATATTTTTGAATGCAAGACGGAAAAACTACCTTCTTTACTTCTTTGCTATCAATAATAAATTCACTAAGCATACTGGTTAGGATTATCTTTCTTTTCTTAATATTTAACATTAACCTAGATTTTTCCCTTTCCCTTTTTACTTTCATAATGAGCTTTTTAAGTTTTCCTTACTTTCAGCTAACAAAATGATGCCAGCTGCTTATCCAAGTGGTTAGGGTTTCAGCCTCCTATTTGATTCCAGCTGTCATATCTTCCAAACCTGACATTCCTTTAATATATTCCATGTATATGTTAAAGAGATATAGGGGCAACATACATCCTTTTTTCACACCTTTTCCTACTGTGAACCACTTGGTTTTCCAAATTTAGTTTTTACATTAACTAGTTCATTGCAAATATACTTCAAAATAATAACTACGTGTTCTAACATGGCCATTAGTCTTAACACATTCCACATCCAATCATGATCAACACAATCAAATAATTTTTATAGTAAATAAGACAAAGCTAAACCTCCATTTTATGTTACTGTGCTCTCTCCAGTATTAATATTGTGTTAGCTGTGTGATCTCATATCACTCTGCTACCTTCTATGGGTATTAGCTACTTGCTGGTACATTCTCTGATAATTACAACCAACTTCCATTTCCAATATGTCCTCTTTAATTCTTGATTCAGTCAGAAGCGTCCATAAAATATTCATAAGCTGCTCCCTTATCTTTTCCTTTCACTGGAATGTATGTGATTGTATTGCCGGTATCTTATTTTTGAGAAGTTCCCAAGCCTCCTATGATCCCTTTGTCCTGAAGATTTCTGTCCATGGGAACACACCTAGTTATTCTCTAAGCTTTTTGAAATTGGCTCTTCTGAAATCTCGTGCAGTTATAAGACTTTGCTGCCAAGGTTCCTCCTGCTTTTACCTCTTCAAGCAATTCTTTCCTATTGGTTAGGATCAGTTCTAGGAGCACCAGTTCCCTGTCCAAAAGCTTCATGCTATGATGTAAATGAAGCAGTGTGGTCATTCTGCTCTTCTGGTGAGAAGTAAATAGGCTGACCCGCTTTGTGGATTTGCTTCAAGAATGTGCTTTGCTTGAAGCTTCACTGAAACAAAGTATGTGTTTGTACTGCTCTAGTTACGGCATTTCAGCTTAGAGACATTTTGCAAATTATACTTCTTAGATTCACAAACTTAGAATTCCCATTTGATTTAAGGCCATGCTACAGCATGTATCACCAACCTATCAGTTTATATTTTCAATCTCTTTCTCTCACACTCCTTCTTGTGAGAAATTAGAAGACTGAAGAATACTGGTAGTATTACAGGAGCCCAGCTTTTTTCCTTTCCTTCTGGCAGAAGAACTATTATTTGTATAGGTTTTTAAATATCAATTCTGAAATATGGACTTTTGGTTTCTGTTCTGATCTGTTTTGAAGGTTTGTCATTAAAATCTAGGCAACCATCTCCTTCCTTTTTTTTGTTTCCAGCTGCTTTTTCAGTTGGGTACCTTTCTTTTTTATAATCGATTGGTCTTGGCATCAGTTATATTTTCACTCTTTTCTGCAGTAGGGGGCAGTCCTTGAATAAATCTTACGGTAGACAACCTGAGAGAATGAGGCACAGGAGGAGGCAAATATTGAAAAATATGATCCTGTTCCTTGAGGATATTTTCTTACTCTTAAATTGTAATAAAATAGGAGGGTCTAGAACTGAGAGAGGGTGAATGAGAGAGAGAGAGAGAGAGTAGAAAAGTCAAATGGAAATTAGAAACAGAACTTGGGTGAAGAGCTCATCCATGCCAGGCTAATGCTAAAATGAATAAGTCATTATAAAATCTTTCAGGATTATGTTATGCTTTCTTCCACATGCCAGCCAATCTTTCCCACATTGAAGAATTCAACTGAGAGGGTACTTGCTGACTTCTCAGGGGACGCACGCAAACCCTATTGACATAAATAAGTGAAGCAAATGGTTGAAGAATTCCCAGCAGCATTACATGATGCAGTTGACATTTCCTTGCACACAAAGTTCACCAGACTGAAAGGTCTGCTGCTCTTTCATTTCAAAACCTCCCTTACTCTCCCACTGAGCTCTCCATAGACCAATAGCTCAGAAAGCCTACTGCTAAAAGTGATAAAGCCTCTTGAATTCCCTTCCCTTCCCCCATCCTTAAACATTACATTTAAAAAGTTAAAAAGCCATCTCCCCCTCTCCCTGGTCTCTCTTGAATTTCATTTAACTTTAAAGTGAAGTCAAGCTTGCATTTGTTTCTTATAAATAAGAAAAATAAATAAAATGCAAAATAATAGGGAAAGTAACAGCCTACTAGGGCTATTGCCACAGGCTAAGCTGATTGTTACATTTCCTAGGATTTAAAACAACAGGCTTCCATCACCTCATAAAGTAACATCACTATGGAAAAATGTAATGACATTTCTCCATACTTGGTCTTACACCTCCCCCCCTTGGGATCGTCACAGCTAAGGAAGAGTTAAGGAAGATGAAAGGAAACACCGAAGCTTGCTCCATAGCCTTTCACATTAATACCTTGGGTTATATAGTCTATGGGCTTAGGTTCCTTGAGATGCCAGATTTGTTTCTCATTGGATATGCAATGAGAAGCAGGAATAGGGCCCCAATATTGTATTTCCTCAGAGGATAAATAACTGATCTTTAAAATGGGAAGGTCATTTAGATACACTGAGAAAATAATGATGGAAGCAATCTTTTTTATTTATTTCCTGTTAATCTCCCCTCCCCCCCCTTTTTTTTTTTGAAAGAGGGAATTTTTAAACTTAGGGTTATCTTCCTTTGGGGTAAATGTGGAAAGTCACTATCCTATGTTATCTAACTGCTATTTCTTTTCTGATTAATGATTCCTAAAGGCATTAGGGTTGATATGAACCTAAAGTAACTACCTATATATCACCCTCTCTCCAAAAAGGATCAAAATAAGCCATATATTTACAGTTGAACACACACACATTTAAAAATAGAGAGTGCAGTACAATTTCAGTGGGAATAAAGTAGTGAATCTGATGATCCATGTGCCTATTCAGTAGGCAACTTCAAAGATCCTGTCTAATTCTCCCTTTTTATGAAAGGCTAGACAGGTCTTTTTCAGTAAAGATGATCAGAAGCACCTGAAATAGACCTGCAAGTCAATTGAAGATTTCTGGTTGTTGAGAAGATTGTATTTGGAAGAGTGGGAGGTGGGGTTGCAGCCATTGTTTTGCTCCAGACTTATAGCATATAACTCCCTTTTCAGCCTTGACTGGGGTCAGCCATTTTATCCCACACTCATTATGGTAAATAAGCAGGTACCCTATTTATCATATAACTGTACATGTTTATGTTTGTGTGCATAGGTATGCAGAATATCACATGGGTACATGCCCACCTTTATCCCCCTACACCCACAATTATGTTTCTATAATATGATATGCTAATCACATAATGTAACAGATAATGACATTATGAGAGGAGTGAAAAATCTATTTGGTTTTAATGTAATTGGCCCTGCCTATGTATAGAGAGAAGAGCCTATATCTATCATGAACCTCAATTTCTTACCCTGCTATACCTGGGCATCATGGCTTTTTGTCAAATCCCTTCCCTCACGAAATATTTGAGTGAATACTTCATCCTAAGGCGAGGCTGGCCATGCTATTCCGAGGCATGAAATTGTCATCAGAAATGCTTAAGAGGAAAAATAAATTTGATCAAAATTATAGGCTTTACTGAAACAGAAAATGGTGTTTAGCACAGTGAAGCATTTGATGCTCAACTAGGCAAAGTCACTTGGTCAGCTGAAAGGTAACAGACGTATACACTGAAGCAGCATAGCCTAGCTTCTTAAGGAGAAAGAATCCAGAATGATACATACTCTTTATCTTGGTGAATAGGAAACATTCTGCATCTAATGAGGTCTCACCAGAGAGCTTAGCTAGCAACTGACTAATAATACAGTTACTTCAAGTATACATTTGCCCCTACCTGGTAAATTTGGTCTGATTTTCTTCCATTATTATTTGGCTCTGTATCTGTATGTCACTGTGAGAAGGGAGTGGTAAATATGGACATTTATGTCAGAAGGATTATTCTATAGCCAACAAAGCATTCAAGGCATTTTATTCTGGAACCCTGGCTGTTTCCCCCATTGTAGGGAAAAGAGACAATGCTTGGTTTTTCCTCAATCAAGGTTGCCATCATATCACACAAGTCTCCCCTGAATGCATCTGACTTGTAGCCTTTCAGTAGTAGAACTTGTAACTCCTCAGCTCAACAACCACCTACCTTTTTGTGTAATCTCCCAGGTACATCCTGTCATCCCTCTCCCCACATTTTTGTCATCCTTGGCAGGCAGCAAAATAATTATCAAGTCACATTCATGAAAGTCTGGTGGAATATGCTACTTTGATGGGCCTAAGTTGTATAGATCCATTTATCTTTTGGAGAGCAAATCTGGGATGTCCTGCTCTTACAAGACCTACAGTGAACCCAAGATGAATATCAAATGAAATTCAGTTGGTGTTCATCTTTACCTAACTGAAAAACTGCAAAACAAACAAAACACATTGAAAAGGAAAAACGCTACTGAAAGTTGCATATGAAAGCATTAATTACATCTTTTTAAAGAGCTTATTTCAGGAAAATTTGCATTTAAAAAGCCTGCACTGGGGAAATGCATTGTCAAAGAATAAAAGCAAGGTAATTTGTATTAAAATTGTTTCTTACAATTCTTGCAAATTAACCAATTATGCAATTTTCTATGGGATCTTTTTAAATAATAAAGTCTGGAAAACAAACAAACACCCAGATATAGTAAAGTGGATTTTTAAAAAATGGAATGTGTTCCTGGTTCACATTCTATCTTTCCTGTCTGCAGTAACAAAGGAATGCAGGAGTTGAAATCAGATGTATAGACTTACAATAATATTATTGAGATTATTCTTCTGTCTCTTCCTGTAACTGAATATTATATTCAGTTTGATAACATGGCTCCTGTATTCTGGTGTGAAACAGAATTTCTGTTATTTCTTAAAACTGAGAGGGATTGAGGAGCCTGGAAGCAGAGCTATATGTAAAGAGGAAGAGCAGAGTAAATTCTTCTGCCTAAATACCACTACTTGTATATATTTCATGCCTTTGTTCACTGTATGGAAAAAATATCCAGAAGAAAATGCAACAGAATCTTTAACTGCCTTTGCATAGTTTGGGGGAAAAGAACTTTTGCTCACTTGTATAAACAATTTGTGGTGATGTGTAGCCAATTAGTATGAGGTGCACTTTAAGATGGACAACCATACAAATATTTTAAACAAACAAACAAATAAATTCACCACTCATTGTGTATATCCATTGCCTTGCCAGATTCCCAACATTAATAACACTTTCAATATTTTATAAAGCAATCTCTAAATTATGTAAATAAAGCTCGATTGTATTAATATCCAATAGGACACATTAAAACGACAGAGACGCATGCCTCAGCAGAGCATTTACTACCAAAAAAACAAAACAAATGTCATCCTGTCTTTGATACCCCAAACCAGAAGAAGAATGTTTAAAAAAGGGCTTTGGGAATTTCCAGATAGGCTTGGCAAGTTCACTGACTGCGTAGGACCAGAATAAAATCTGGCTGAAGTTCAGACTGCTGTAATATCAGATGAGTTCCTGACGCTATGGTGTACTCACTGTCTTAGTTAATTCTGTGGTCTGATCTGTCAGGGATTGGAGGGTATCAAGAGGGATGCACGCTTTAAGTTAATTGTTGAAGATTCCTTTTCTTTTTGACCCCCAGCATGGATATTTGTTGCAGAAAAAAGGACACGTTTCCACAGCACTTCCATTTTAATACTCTGGCACTGCTAAAATACAATTATTTTTCCAGCTAGTGACCCAAATCTTTATTTGTTTATTTAGTTACTTACTTATAGGGCTTACATCCCATGCCAAACATTGTTGTGTCTGATTGGCTCTATTTAAAACATTGCGTGGAATAATGTCACAGTCCAGCTGCTGTGGACACATCTTGGAAGATTTCCTTAAATCCATGGTTGAGAAAGAGAACAATAAATGTACTTGCACTCCAAATATATAAGTGCAGCTTTTTAAAATTGAATAATGCAAAATAACCATTTCAATGCCCCCAATATTTCCATACTCCTTTCTCCTGTTGCTGATGCTTTCTATTATTGTTTTTTGGGGGGGGAGGAAATGTGTTTATTCAAAATGAACCTTTTCTACATAGGAGATTTGGGGAATGGAATTTTCCTCTGCTTGGCACTCTAGAGGTTGTAAACCCAGCAGATCAGGAGGGCTCTAAATGGACACTTCACTTCATGGCTTGCCTTCACAGCCATGGTTTATCTCCTCTTCTTGCCTATCCTAGACTCCAAACTAGCCTTGAGATACTGACACCTCTCTGCACTAGAATTTCCTAAGTATTCTGCATTCTCATGGGAAAAAATACTGATTAGTATGCAGCATAAACAGGCTTTGTGTCTCATTTGAAAGTGACTGAGTTTTCTCCAAACTTTCTTTTAACACCTAGCTTCTAGTTTTTCTTTAAGAAAGTAGCATTGACGCTACAAAATATTGGATTTGTATCAATTTAGCTTCCATGGGAAGGTGGGGAAATTTGTCTTTCTTTTAGGATTGCCTTAGTTATTAGTGGTTTGTTAAATTTATTCATAGTAGTTTCCAGAAATAAAAATAAACCAGTCTAGGGCTGGAGCATCTCCAAGGACCTCTTCAAGCTTAATCTTTCCATTTTGAATACTGAAATAATTTATGTAAAGTGCTTTAAACACTCTAAAGTGCAATATAAATGCTCTTTACTATTATGAGAAGTGGGACTTGCAACTAGAAGTTGTAATGTGGAGTGCTTATGTTCAGGATCCTCTGCTGAATTCCTCTTCCCACCCATGATGGATTTAGACTATTTAGGGCTACACTCTAGGGTATCTCATTATAAAGGGCCTCTGAAGATAAATATCTTGAGTTTTACCTAATCATTGAAAAAATAAGGGAGAAAGGGGAAAATATAATTGAGAGTCTGTGCTTCATTCTGTGACTATTTTTAAGAAGTGTGATTTTCAGAAATAAAGTTTCATTTAGGAAGGCAACATCCAGTTATGAAGAAGGAGGGAGGAGGCCCAGGATGCAAAATAGTGCAGCTAGTTAAAACAACAGAACAGTTTGATGACTGGTACTATAATAAAGACAATTATCATACATGCACTTTGGTAAGTACAGCATTGTAATTTGTGCACATCACAAAGTTGAAGTGGCCCTGAGAAGGAATACAGAAGAGCCCACTTCATCTCTCCTCCCTTGGACAGAATGAGGCAGCTGCTTTGGACAGCTGATTTCTTGGATCAGAAAAGGGCAATTCAATGTGTGTATATATCAGTATAGTCTATACACGTGAGTACTCTAATATCAGCTTTTATCTAACACAAACGTTTGTTTGCATGGAGCTCTGGAGAACAACTGCTGTGCAACTACAGGAAAAGATCCAACTGCTTTAAGAAGTTGCAGACAGATGCTGCGGGAGTGCCTTTTTTGCCCTAGATCCTAACGCTTTGCACAGTCCATTTTTCACAGTCTTCCTCAGCAGGACTTTTTATTATGCAACGAAGACCCAAGTCAAAACAATCTATTGCACTCACAGTCCATATACATGTGGCACAAGCTACCAACCAGCCAATAAGTTAGCCTACCATGTTATGCGAACCCTGGGTTGGTTGATGGTTCAGTTTCTAACATGCACAGGAAGAGGCTATTCTACATGTGTGTGTATCCATATGTGTGTGTGAGTGTGTCCTTATTTTCTCCATTTTCATTTATTAGCAAGTGAAAAAAGGGAACATATAAAGGTGTAGAAAGACAGAAGCTCCTGCCTATTGACATTTATATAGAACTTTCACTCAAGCAAAAGCTTCCTAATTAGTTTTCATTAATGCAGAAAACATTAAATCTAATTTTAAAGGCAATTTAAAAATCTACTACAAACCATACTAACAAGGGAGGTAAACACTTCTAATTTATTTATTTGTTTGTTTATTTATTTATCTATCATATTTGTTTAGTTGTCCATCTCACAAAAAAGTGACTCTGGGCAGCGTACAACGCTCAGTTAAAAAGAAAACCAATAAATATATAAAAATATTCATTATAAAAACTATTAAAAGCACAAGAACAAGAGAGAATGATGTAAGGGAGCCATCACAAGATCTCCCAGGTCCCCTAAGACCCCCAAGTCAGATCACATAACCAGGTCTTGAGGGAGTTGCGGAATGTTAAGAGGGATGGAGCTAACCTCATTTCCAGGGGAGAAGATTCCACAAGGCGGGCGCCACGACAGAGAAGGCCTGCCTCCTAGGACTCGCCAAGTGTAGTTCCCTGACAGACGGGACTCACAGGATGCCTTCTCTACTATACCTGATGGGACAGGCAGATGTAATCAGGGACAGGCGGTCCCTCAACCTGGCCCCATGCCATGAAGGGCTTTAAAGGTCAAAACCAGTACCTTGAATTGGACCCGGAAGCAAACTGGCAAGCAATACACCTTGTGGAGCAGAAGTGTAATGTGTACCCTTCTAGGGGCACACATAACTGCCCACGCCGTTGCATTTTGCACAGCTGAAACTTCCAGATACTCTTCAAGGGCAGCCCCATGTAAAGCGCATTACAGAAGTCCAAATGAGAGGGGACCAGGACATGAGTGACTGTGAGCAGAGCCCCCCAATCTAGGAATGGGAACAACTGGTACACAACACAAAGCTGTGCAAAGGCCCTCCTAGCCATGACTGCCACCTGCTCCCATGGTAATCAGGGCATGATCTGACCATGACAAAGGGGACACCAAAAACGCCCCTACTTTCAGATCACATAGCCACTGCTTCAACAGGAACACTAGTTCAGGTGTGTGACTACTGTCCCAGGTTGTTCTCTGGATGATCTGTGATAGGCCCATGGCTGTCATGGTGGCCATGAACTCCCAAGCCACCTGAGACCTCATTCCTTGAGAAGTCTGGGGAACTCCATGCCAGCCCAGAAATGGAGTCAAGGAACTCAGGCAGGGAAGCTGCTGTGCAGGGCTTGATTCCTTCAGGCAGGGAAGTTGGTACAACAGCAGCAATCCTGATTAATCCCCAGAGCCCAGCGTAATGAACAGGGTCTCATATCCAATGGCTTGTGGTGCAGTGCCCCTGAAGGCCGTAAGAGATTCCCAGATGACAATCACCACACCTCCACCCCTGCCCCGGGATCTTGGGTGATGCCACACCTGAAACCCAGCTAGGCATAATTCCAAAAGGGCAACCCCCCTTTCTGGACCCAGCCAGGTCTTGGTGATACATGCCAGGTTGGCCTTCTCATTAAAGATTAAATCACTGATGAAGGAGGCCTTATTACAGACTGGTCTGACATTAAGAAGCAGCAGCCGAAAGCCAGGGCCTCTGAAAGTCTGCTGACAGGGTTCTGGGGCTGAGACGGAGGAGCTGGAAGGTGAGACTGGTATCAAACAATGGTCCCTTGTTCCCAGGGAATGGCCCACTCCTCATCTCCCACCATATCTCCCCATGCCCATCATCACCTTAATACTTTGGCCTGCCCCCATTCCCCCAAGAGCAGCCCCATCCCCATATCTAAGCCCCTCAGTTCCCAAGACTGGGGAACATCTACTGTCCTCACCAACCATCCCTGGGAAGGGAAGCCAGGGACTCCAAGGCACTTTAGCTTTACCAGCTCTCAGCACCCGAAGTACCCAACAACCACCTTCCCACCTCACTTCCACACACACTTTCACATATAAATGTTCACAGGGACCTCTCCCCTGCTATTCCCACCAGCAGGTAGAGCACTCCCTTCCCATTTGCTCTCCATCAATGCCTCCTCTAACTCTTACCCAGAGGAAGGAAGGAATCTACACATTCACACAAACGTACCACTAAGATCCAAGGCATTGCCACCCTGCTACTCCCACCAGCTGGCAGAGGCTCCCATCCCATTCACCCCCTACCAAATCACCTCTGACTCTCACCCAGAGGCAAGGAAAAGAGGAAGGGATCAATGCACAGTTCACAATGGGAAACCCACAGTCCAACTCTTCATTATTAAATGGAAGCTGTAGCATGTTTTCCTCTTTAGGAGAGAAGGCTGAAAGACCTCTGCGGGGGGGGGGGGAGGGGGGGGCGGGTCGGCAGTAGTCTGCCATATGCTATGCCAGTAAGTATGGAATAAGGAGGACTTTTGCAGATACTTGGGTTGTAAAGAAACAATAACTCTATCAAAAATTCACAACCTCCCTTATTTCCACTACAGCAGAACAAGGATTAATCAACCCATGGAAATAGCCAGACCTACTTGGTGTTAGTGGGAGTGAAGGTCTGAAATAGTATGCAATTTTTCTGATGTTGGGTCATATCAGAAGAAATTTCAGAAGAGCGAGACCATGATGAACAGATGAAGACTGCAAAATTTCAGACAAACTGGTCCAGCAATTTTTGAGTTACACTTCTTTAAAAAGTGATTTATTAAAGTAGTCAAACCATTCTGCTTTTTGCTAAGATGGGGTAAAAATTACATGAATGCTAGAACATTATAATAGGGTGAAGCCTGTCAAATATTTGTATGAATATTTCATGCAGACATTTTATTTGATTTAATTAAGCCTCTGAATAAAATTGGCTAGTTGATTCGAACCATCAGATTGAATCAGGTGCCTCTGATCGATTTGGACGACTTCTGCACTTGCCCAGAAATAGTTTTTCCCAAATCAGTTTAGGAGTTCAAATCAGATTTGACTTGATTTCATTTGACAGTTTGATATGGATGCCCAAACACTGTGGTGTATGAATCTAATTGGATTGTTTTTCAAATTAAATTGGACATCCAAATGAAATCACAAATCCAATTGCACATCTCTACTGCCAAATTTCATAGAAATCAATGCAAGTTTTCAGTTGTTTGCTCAGATCACTTTTGCAGGATTCCCAAACCTTCCCATAATTCTTTGTCAGCACCATTTGAGCCTAACACCATGCACAGAATTAATAATGGACCCAGATGGGGAAGGGAAGGTGCTTTTACAAGACCTACAGACAAGACCAACAGACCTACACAACAGAATTATTTACAAGTTTACACAGGAAGGAGGAGGCAACTGCTTTCTTCAAAAAAAAAAAAAAAGAAAGAAAGAAAGAAAAGAAGAAAAGAAAAGAAAAGAAAAGAAAAGAAAAGAAAAGAAAAGAAAAGAAAAGAAAAGAAAAGAAAAGAAAAGAAAGAAAGAAAGAAGGAAGGAAAGCTACAGTTCAGTGCTTTGTTTAGACATCTGTCCACCTGCCCACAAAAAGAAAAAGGGTAACAGGGAGTGTATTCTGTACTAGCAGGCAGCATTCTGGTAACCCCATGCTTTTTAACATTTTGTGAAAGGCAAAGTCTGTCTGCCAGCTATTTTGCCCATCAACATGTACATGGATACACACAAACACATAAGGTACATTTTCCTCTCTCTCTCTCTCTCTCTCTTTCCTTCATGAACTTGACATCCATCCAAAAGGCTGAGATTAATCACAGGAATCACTTTGATTAGAGAAGGGGTGTGGCCATCTCAGAAAGCAGTACTCCTCTTCCCTCCCCTGTGAGGGGTTATATGAGTAAATACCCTGAAAGTATTGTTTTTCTTTAAAAGAAATCAATCTTAGGTGCGATACCTTCTTCAGCATGCTCAGCTCCCAAATTAAATATCAGAATCTGAACTTTGCTTTGAGTTAAAACATATTTTAGGTAATCAATTCTATGCCAGGTTTGGGTTCTGTTTAATGTTGCAGCTGTAGTGTCCATCCCAAATGTCCCAAACAAACTCAGTGTAATGAACAGTAAGTCATTGAAGCCTTAACTATAACCTGTGCTGACACTGATTAAGAATCAAGCTGTTCACTTGGGAATAATTCCAGCTGAGCATTGGGTTTTAACTGATAATGTCAAATAAATAGTTACTGAGGAAAATGTGGATTTTATTTGAACATACTTTCTGCTTTGAACCCAATCCCCTTTCCTCTTCCTTTGCTTATATGCAGCCTCTCAGCATGTAGATTACGTTGAACACACATCCTCTAGGTTGAAGCACCTTGAATTACTTTGAGGTCTTCCAAATCTTCTTGTTTCAAAGCTCTTGAGTATTATACACACTCCTAATCCATATGTAAAACAAAGCCAGTTTGGTGTAGTGGTTAAAGCACCAGGTGTCAGTCCTCCTAGGTAAACCAGACAAAACACAACTAGATAAACTAATTCTGCTTTATTATAAGGCTACATTAACAGAATCTTGCAAGTCTGAAAGTACAGATCTCCTGCCCTCCTTATTTACCTCCTGAATAGTTGGACGGGTCATTCCTAAGTTTCGTTACTCTGTTGCAGACTCCTTTCTCTTTTATCAGATTGTTCCCTAGGCATCTCTTCCCCCCATCCTCCAAGATCACCCTCACGTTCCATCACATCAGGCTAGAAACCAGGAGACCCTGACTTCTAGTCCTGCTCTTGGGTACAAAGTCACCTGGGTGACCTTGGGCTAGTCACTCTCTCTCAGCCCTGGGAAAAAGGCAGTGGCAAACTACTTCTGAAATCTTGACAAAAAATTACAGGAACCAGTCCAGACAGTTGCCAGGAGTCAACACTGACTAAAAGGCTAACAAACAAACAAACACATATATACATACTTACAAAGTGTTTTGTCCTGATTAGTCCATGTAGCTGATAAATTCTTACAAGTGTCGTGCCCTTCACACAGCTTGTTAAATTCATTAGGAATATATCCAAATATTTGCATCTACAATTTTCTGGAGATACTGTAACTTTACATCATCAAAGCAGAAATCTAACAACTACTCATTTAGCACAGAAAGAAGCTGAGGAACCAAAGCTGTAAACAAAAAGGTTCCCAGCTGAAATCATGCTTCTGCCCTTAACTAACCACAGCATTGACTTAAGGAATGACCTTTTCTCAACCTTCTTATTTTAGGAATAAGAACAGCCATCTTATAGACATAGACATTCACTACTAATCACAATGATGAAAAAAATGACAAAACATGTGTTGTGATGTCACAACACATTTTGTCACTTGCTCCCCCACTCCATGCATGCAGGTGCTTATGGTTATAGAAGTCTCAGGATTGGATCAAAGTTATTGCAGCCTTTGATGGGTAGATTCCTTGCTTCTTTACCTTTCCCATCCATGCTGAGAAAACAAACACTGATTGTTTTCCTTTCCATGATAGGACATGAGGTTTACCACTGATAATTTCTTTGTATGAGCTCACCTCCATTGACTCCCCCTCATACTTGACACTTCCCATCCAACACATCTACTGATGGACTAGTGGGGAGAAAAATGGAAAATAGTTTTACCATTCTGAAAAGGGGTAAAGGCAAAGGTACTGTCAATTTCCCTGAGTTAAAAAACAAGAATATAAATACCTATAATTTCATTGGTCTGCTCATGAACCTGTAAAAAAAAAAAAATCAGTATTTTGTTGGTCTAACATGGGAAGTTCTGTACCAAAAGGGTCAGGAAGCCTAGCAGCCCAGGATGAAATGATTGTGTAGGTCAATGACCAGAGAGGAGAGGGTGTTTGTGCCACAGCACAGAGTAGCCAACTGGAATTGAAATGTTTGCCTACGAGGAAATGGAGCAGAGTAGGCAGACCATACAGCACTGTTTGTGCCAGTAGAAGTTGGAAAACACTACTTTTGATGCAGAGCAAGAAAAAGATGGGCCAAGATTGCCTTTGTAATGGACTGGCATACACATTCCTGTTCTTGAGAAACATTTAGTGGCCCATCCTCATTCTGGGGCAAGTAGGATATGTGGATGAGTCCTCAGAGATCAAACACAGGCAGTGCCTCTGGACCAGACATCAGAAGCTCCAATCGCAGGCAACAGGTTGCTATATGAAAGGCCAAGTATTAGACAGGAGTACGGACACCACACTGCAGGGAACCCGTGGGCCACCTCAGCTTGATTTGAAGCAGAAATTCTGTGGAAGGCAAAGCCCCATCAAAGCCCAACATGGAGGCATTAACTTCCCAAGATGTTCTGTGTGTCTGCTATGCAGTAGTGGTATGATGTTGCTTTTCAAATGAGATCTCTCCATCAAGGAGATGGCCTTCATTGCTTCCCCTCTACCACCTCTGCCCCTGCCAACCAGCTGGGCTTTAAAGCTCTCTGTAGAAAACTCCCTTTCTGAGTATGTTCAAGTATAAAGTTTATACACTATAAACAAAGTAAAATTCCTCATTACTGAACTCTTCCCTGGAAAATCCCTCTGCAACACCATCTTTTGAAAACTGAAGTGAAATATTGATATATGTATGCAACTACACTGTCACCCCTAGTCCACCAGATGAGACTACTGTAGGAAAGAAAGATCAAGGAAAAAATCCCCTAGACTTTAACTTGGTAATGAGACCCTCAAGGCTCAGTAGGAGACATTTGGCATTGGGCCAGGCAATTTCCAGGAACCCCTCTTTCCCATTGTTTGGGCCCTGCCCACCAGGACTAGCAGAGAGAGCATGCTTCAGGTCCCCTCCATTAAACAATATCATCTTGCTGGATTCAGGACCTGTGCCTTCTCCATGGCAGCACTTTGGAATGGCATCCCCCAGAGATCCAGATGCCCCTGCCCCTGTTAGACTTTCACAAGCCTTTGAAGACCTGGCTATTTCTCCAGTCACTTAGGCCAGGAGGTTAGACAAGCTCTGCTGCTGATGTAGTTTTTCATGACTGGAACTTATGGTTTACCTCAGGCATCATTATCGGTTGTAGCTATTATTTTAATCCCTGTTCGCTGCCCAGAGTCACTGTTGTAAGATGGGTAGCCATATAAATAATTGAAATGAATAACCAATATGATAAACTTGTTTCTATTCATTGCTAGAATACTTTGTTTTTCCTTCTTTGAAGCAGGTTGTTTCTCCTTTGTACTTTCTAATGCTACCCCAAGGCAACAGATCATGTTAAGTTGTAACAGATGCTGGGAAGGACCCCAAACATACACTTGTTTGACAGTATGAAGGTTCCTAACTTCTCTTTACTCAAAAGTACTTTATAGCTTTACCACCTAGTCCTGTTTTATTCTTTTTTCCCCACAGCCTACTTTCCTCCCAGTACTCATTAATCAAGACACCAACATGTTTCATGCATGTTCAAGCATGGCATAAGATTCTGTTCAGGCTAACATTTTGGGGTCATTTTCCTCTTTGGTTGGTCTCTATTTTAATCCTCACTAAGATTCAGTAGCACAGTGAGATCGAAGGCTGCAGAGAAAGAGGTTAGTACAGAAAAATGTCTTTTGTAGCCCTGCTGATTACTTTAAAACAGTAAATGTTAGCCTGGCATTCATTCACTTGTTGAGATGCTTAAACCTGTCCCAGTGCAGTAGAATTTAAAAGTAAGACTTGACTGTCAGTATGTACTGGTTTGGTCAGTCCCGAATCCATATTTTGAGGGCTGAGAGCTGCACTAAACTCCCAACTGTACTGGGAGGACCAGCACAAAAGTGTAACAGCCCATTACACAAGAGAGAGGGAAATTGAGGCTTGTAGCTGGCCACTTTCAAGAAGTTA
This sequence comes from Python bivittatus, assembly GCF_059951505.1. Lineage (NCBI taxonomy): Eukaryota > Metazoa > Chordata > Lepidosauria > Squamata > Pythonidae > Python > Python bivittatus. Next base: position 64,381,306 of record NW_028277030.1, on the reverse strand, counting down.
GAGCTTTGCTATTCTAAAAGATCTCTGATAGGAAGAGAGTTTAATGATGGGATAAAACCCATTGGCCAGCTATCAACATCAGAGAGCAACTCACCCCTCTCACCCCCCACCCCTCCGTATTTTCCATAAATAGGTGTGTAGTTGCAATGCTGTATGCTTTCTGGATGATCACTGGCTGGCAATTAAGAGTTAAGAGTTTTCTGTATCTTATTGCTACCATCTAGTGGTCATCAGGATTTTTGCAGCCCAGATACAGTAGCCTTAATCTGTCACAATTCCAGAGAAGGCAAAAACTGGTCAACTTCAGAACTTCAGAAGACTATGGACCTGATTTGATTCCCTGCTTAGAAGCAGCTCCCCGTTTTGATTTGCAAATCTGCTTCAATTGGGTGATTTGATCAAAGTTTCATTGAATCAAAACACTCCTTCAAAAAGCTTTCCACAACCTAGTATGAATCATGGAAGTCTTGAGGCTAGATATCCTCAGAACTGTAGTTTATAGTGACATTAAATCATTTTTATCATCTCCTTCATTTACAATGATTTCCCATTTGAGATTAAAATGTAGATCTCATTCATAGGTTAAAATATACTCATATTTCATTCTCTAGATAATATTTTCAAAAGTCACTTTGCAGTTATTATAGCATTATACCTTGTGGGCATATAACATAGAGGCTGAAATCATTGTACAAAGTGATTGGTTGGCCTCATCATCCGGCAGATAAGGCAGTTGCCTGAGGAACCTGATGATCTACACCATGGTCATGGATAGATAACCTTTTGGTGCCTGGGACCTGCCATTTAAAAAGCAAACAAACAACTTGCAACCTAGCACTGGAGTGACCTAATAATCTCATGATATAACTGGCATTTCTCCACCTCTCCTACTTTTTAAAAAGCTTTTCGAAGCTTGGTTTTTGTTTTGTTTCATTTTGTTTTAAGGCCATGTTAGCCTAATTGGAAACGTCTACAGCAGTTTTTCTTTGTTTTCCATTTGTTTCCCACTGAACACCACTGGGAATATGTGTTGCCATTTATCAATGTCTTGCTGTTGAATTTTCATGGCAATGTGCAAGGGTCTGTGGGCCCAAAGAAGGGGGCAACATGCAGCTCATGGTTCTCCCATTGATTCTAGGAAATGGGGTGGGAAAAGGTGAAGTGAAGTGAAGTGAAGTGAAGTGAAGTGAAGTGCTGAAGGACCAAGTTGCATGGGCCAAATTCGGGAGGCACAGCAATTTCCAGTCAAGATAGAATTGTGTTGTGTTTGCCTGTTATGTATCTGTTAAAGGTGAGGAGTCTGGCAGAAACAAAAGGAAGATTATTAAATTCAACGCCACAGACATGGTTAAAGATAAAGGGATTAAAATTCAGACCTGAAAAGCTAAGTACATTAAGCCCTATGGCTGGATTGATAAATAGACTGGTATTGCTTTCTCCCATTTTTGTTTGTTTCTATTTCAGACTATATCCAGGCTGTTTATGAACAATCTTATAAATGTTGGTAAATTCCTGTTAGAAAAAAACACATCCAAAACAAACCAATTCTCACCCATCCCTAATTCTCACAACCACATTTCAAATGATGCTTGCCGTGGTAAACATTGTTTTCGTGACAGAGTTTGCAGTTTCTAAATATAACATATTTAGACCATGAAATTATGTTACTTCTAGAGCTGTAATTTGAGTAAAAAAACAAAACAGTGAGGCCCTTTTTGGTATAAAGTGATAGATTTTTGGAAAAGACAGATGAAATGAAAAGTTACTCAGATCAGATCAATAGGGAACAAGTACTTTGATAGACAGTCAATTGAGATCCTGGAATCTGCACCAGAGCCTCTTTCAAAAGGGAAGTGTTTGCAAAGGAAGGTAATGGGCAATGAGTCATTTTAGGATCTCTGAACGCTTTCTGTTCTTTTCAAAGCCACAGTGGTATGATCACGGTTGCTTGCTTGCTTGGTCTCCCTTTTAAACATGCTTACTTATGATGGTTTTGACATATACTATCTCTATTTTCCATTCCTCATCAAAAGCCTAATACTATCATCTACAGTATATTAGCTAGTAGCTGGTTCAAAATGCAGCCACACAGGCAATTTTAGGTGCCCCAAAGATTTGGATCAGATCCTCGCTCTTATATAAACAAAGTCAACTGCATAAGAACCAAGCATACGCTCACCATCAGATAACCTTTAGTCTCATTAAGACAAAAACTTGGTTTCCTTGAAATTTTTTTTCTCCAGGGACAACGAAGCAGCATTTTTAAAAAATTCTTCCCTCTTGAAATGCTGTGAACAAGGAGGAAAAACATTGTCCGAAGTAACCCTGTTGGCCTTTTATAAAGCCTTGAAGATATGACTTTTTCCTTGGGCATTGGGCCAAGGTGGTAAATAAGACTGTCTGAAATGATATAGAAAGATGTGGGCTGGCCTCAGTTGTGTCATATTTTTGTTTTGAATATTGTTTTGTACTGGTTGAATTCCTATGTTAGCCACCCAGAGTTGCAGTTTGCAAGTTGTGTGACTATATAAATTGATTATATTATATTATATTAAATTGCTGCACATCTGCAGGAATAAAAACCCCCTCTACCCTATACCCCACAAAGGAGGAGGAGGAGGAGGAGGAGGAAAATCGAAGACGGGTGGTGCATGCTTTGCATGCTGGCTCCTCCCCTGCTAAAAAAGCAATAAAACACTTTTTGCCTAAGCTATTGAGCAAGAGCTGCAGAGACTTCAAGCTTATATTTCCTTCATAGGACCTAAACGATGGAATTTATAACAAACTGCAACACACCAAAAGTGTGACATGCAGGCGGTGATGCAAAGAATGGGATGACATACTTGTGTCAACATGTCATCATTTGTCCCTCCTTCCATCCTCTTCCCCATAGAAGTTCATGAATTTTAAAGATCAGGAACCTGGAATTTGTAGTGGTTTCAACTACACTGCACTGAATCGGAAAGAAAGCTCTGTGACACCGGAGATGTTCTGAGACAGAGATCCAGAGTTGCTTTCAAATTGGTGCAGAATCCTCAGGCTGAAGTGAGTGTTCCATGATTAGGACGTCTGTTCTAATTCCTTGATAAGAATACATTGGGATTATGTTATATGAATACATATGGGCAGATGGGGAACCAACTTAATTCAAGGTGTGACTGCTGACCTTGGACTGCTGTCCATGAATAGCATTGTATAGTCAGAAGGGACCTTGAAAGTTATCCACTCTGAAGGCCACCCTAGCCAATAGTTGGTCTCCAAAAATTCTAGCCATTGTTGGTCCTCCTGGTCAAGATGGTGCCCTTTGTGAAGTCTATTGACTTAAAACAAAAAAGTGCTACACACACAATAAGGCAAGATTTATTGTCATACCATGGCTGTTTGTTCAAGAGTCACGGAGAAGAAGATATAAAGCAGTTTTCTTACTTTGCTTCCTATTTAAATTCTAGCTTTAATATTTGTCAAAGTAGTTTTCTAACTATATTAACTCTATTTTTCTTTTAACATAAGGTGGAGCGCTGATTACAAACGACTGGGCTCCATCTCACTTTGGCTAAATATCTGAGATAAGCAGGAATGCAAACAGGCATTTCTCATTTTAGATTTTTTGTTCACCTTCAGTACATATGTATGTATCCATTTGAGACTTCAGGGAAGATAGGGAGAAATCTCTGGTGGATCAGAATGACTATTTTATTGTTGTTATGGTGGTAAATCTTGAAGGGGATTTAATATTTTCAAACCGCTGAGTATGTATTTATGGAAGGAAAGATAAAAGTTACGTGAGGAAGAATACAAATTGGGTTGTGCATATATATGGGAGAGGATAAATGTATGTCAGAACTAGGGAAGCAGAAGATTGTGCATGCACACAAATCATTGTTCCTTGTTTGCATGAATTTGAGAAGAATTTGCAGAACAATGGTGTCTGCAAGGAGTCAAAAAAGTCAAGATGGCAGTCACAACCATGCGATTGAAGCCCCGCTCTTTTTGTATATGCACTGATGTTGCATGCATGTTCAAAGGGGTGTTGTCATTTCTGCTATCTTGATTTTTTTTTTTTAACCCACCTTCTGTGGTTGCTGCTGCTGCTGCAGAAGCCAGTAGCATAAGCACAGAACACGGTATCTTAACTGATTGGTCTACATACTATATGTAAGCTCTAGGTGATGCAAAAGGATATGCAATCATTCAAGGAATGCCATACATAAACTGGTCCATAGGCAAAGTCCCCAGTTGGGAACAATGCATCTGGATGCTAAATTTGTTCCAGCTTGTCAGAGCACTAGGCTTTCACTGACTAGACTTTCATTCACAAGATGGTCTCTCTGCTCGAAAGTTTATTGATTTTCTCTTCCCTCAGTAAACCCTTGTGATCCCTGAAACTCAGAGACTGAAGAAGCCTCTAGAGCAGTGTTTTTCAAACTTGTCAATTTTAAGATGTGTGGACTTCAACTTCCAGAATTCCCCACCCAGGCAAAATGCTTCCTCCTCCTGCTTCAGGCATTCTCCACTGGCTTTCTATCCCATCTGTGACTGGAAGCAGCCTTTCAACTTGGATAGCCTATTTAGAATCCAAGTTATAGACTAGTAATTACAGCCATCTGGCTGGAAGTACATTTCCTTCCATGCTTTTACTGAATCTAGACCAAAAATTTAGGCAATGAAAGCACTCGGGGTTCTCAGGGGGTGGGGGAGGTAAAAAAAAAAAAAAAAAAAAGTCAAGATAGCAACTACAACTGCATGTAAAAAAAGGGTGTGGGTTTAGTTGTAGAGTCACAGCTGCCAACTTCACTTCTCGATTGACTGTGGATGCCCTGAAACCACTGCAGTAGAGAAAACCTTTGTACTCCTCAGTTTAAAAATCAATTAAAAGCTACATTGGCCTCACACTTACCCTGAAACTGCCATGCTACCCTTATCTTTTCAGCATCAAGCCAAGACATTTGGTTTTTCCCAGGCTTTAAAAACAATGTCTTAATGCTGCTGTTATTTTAAAACTTGAATTGCCACTTTGGTTTTTTTGCTCCTGTTTCAATATTTTATTTTTATTCTGAGTCTTATAAAAAGCTTTCATGTATGTTTTATTCCCTGTTGAATCGTAAACCACTTCTGGATTGTAAGCCACTTTGGGAAGCAGCACAAGTTTTGAATAAAAAAGGCAGTGTTGTCAACCTTGGGAACTTTAAGAAGGGTGGACTTCAATTCCCAGAATTCCCCAGCCAGCATGGCTGGCTGGAGAATTCAGGAAGTTGAAGTCCACCTGTCTTAAAGTTCCCAAGGTTGGGAAACACTGAAATAAGGGAACACCTCTCCAGCCTCAAGACTTGGCCAAGGTAGAGATAGCTGAAATTTAGCGCATGTTCCTCTTTGCTCTTAAATACCAGTTTTCCAATCCCCGTGAATTCCAAAGAATCCTAAGAACATGAGTTGAGAGAACAGTGTGCACATAAAAAACCAGTGGGGCTTTGATCACACCATGGAGACCATCATCTTGACTTTTTTCATCATACCCTGAGGACAAGTCTGGGCTAGGATAAAAGCAAGGACATGGCTTTAGAGCAGTGTTGTCCAAACTTGGCCACTTTAAGATGAGTGGACTTCAACTCCCAGAATTCCCCAGCCGCCATGCTGGCTGGGGAATCCTGGGAGTTGAAGTCCACTCATCTTAAAGTGGCCAAGTTTGGACAACTCTGCTTTAGAGGCAGGCACAGTTGTTTGGCATCCTGCTTTCCTGCTAGGAAGCTGCTGTTTGCCTGTTTTGCTGCAAAGGAATCTTGTCAAAAGAAATTTTGGACTCAGATACAAACGTTGATGCAGAGCATACTACAAATACAGATTCCATTTAAACCAGAATTATTCCTGTTGGGGATAATGGACTTTTAAATAGGAAAACATCTTATTAGAATTACCCAATACATGATTACTGCAGCAAGACTTCTTTATGCACAATTTTGGAAAACCCAGACACTACCAACAATACAAGAATGGTTGTTAAAACTTATGGAAATGGCAGAAAATGATAAACTGACTTGCTTATTAAAAGAAAACTCAAACAACTATTACCTTAAAGAATGGAAACCATTGATGGACTATTTGCAAAGTGGGGGGAGGGGTGGGGGTGAAGCTTACATGGGATTTGAAGATTAGATTATAAATGTAATGGGACATGTTTAGACAAAGAATTATTCCTATTTAATGTATTAAAAACTAGCACTTATGATAGTCTTACTATTCCTAAGACCAGAGATAGATTGGAAGTTATCTATTTTTCATACTTTTCTTCTTTTCCTTTACCTCACTTGTTCTTTTCCTTTGCTTTATATTTTGTAGTTCAAATTTTCCTTTTCATTTCTCACTTTTAAATATGTATCTTTAAAATCTCAATAAAATATTATATATTAAAAAAGGGAACCTTGTCGCAGTTTTGGTGCTGCATAGCGCAATCCTGCCAAAAGTTTCAGCCTGCCGTGGTTTCTGCTGTTGCTCATGGCCATATGTAGGACCTCCAAGATTTCCAGAACAAGGGCCACACTCAGAAACAGGTAGTGAGGGCAGAACAAACACTAACACTTATTTCAGTTCATGTAATGCAAATTAAATATAATGGGCATAATGGAAAACAGGCCAGACTGGTAGAGACTGTGTCATTTCTTTGCACCACTAGGCCAAGTGGTGAGAAAGAGATAAGGGGCAGGGTCTTCAGACCTGTCCACGTTTCTGTTCCTCACCTGGCCTTTTGTTAGAAAAATGGGTCTCTGCCTTGAAGAGACAAAAGGCCACTTCCTGTTGTTGTTGTTTCCCCTTCTGTCTCTTGTGCTTCTCTGCTTTCAAATGTAATGTAGAAATGAGGCTTTTCCATCCTCATGTGTTTTTTTTTTAATAAGTCTACTTTTTTCTTCAAATACAATGAAGGTCTATTAGCATTCACTGATAACTGGCCAATGCTCATTCTTTGTATCCAAGACAATTATATTACAAGCCCTTTCCTTTTCGATGGGTCACTATTGCTTAATTACGAGTGTCTTTCAGCAGTCTGAAACGAGGGCTTCTGCTAAATTCAAATCTCCAGCACTTCCTGTAAATATTATTACTAAATAATATGATTACCTTGGAGATTTCTTAGTGTTGGTGTTTTTAGGGGGCATGTGCAGCCTTGAAACCTCAGGTTATCGACCTGTGTTGCAGATACTTTTAAGAAGGAAGTTATCAGTGTCAGACTCCAATATTTTTCACTTGCATTTATTTAAATCACCCTAATGTCAAAGTCACAATGACTGTATAAGGAGATATGGCAGACTCCTTTACCTCTGATCTCATTGCACTTAAAAACGACTCCTTTTATCCCTCTTTTTGGCTCACACTCACACACACATGCTCAATCTATCTGTATGGGATTGGACATATTTATTCTCCAATACAGGGGCCTATTATCACTGCAAAGTTCATCGCATTCCCAAAGTTTAGGGACAAGAGAAATCAATAATCAAAATGATAAGAAGCATAGCTCAAATCCCCCTGCATCAATTTCTGTGAAATTTGGAATGCTCAACCTGGCATCAAGCTCTAGCTTGCCAACAGCTTTCATTTCATTAAGTGAAGAAAAAAATTAAAAAAAAATATCCCCAAAGAATATGTAATTTGAAAGTAGTCCCCTACTTTCAGGATTAATGGGAGTAATTTGTAAGGGCAGGGGAGATGCATTTTGCCAATGACTTGCATGTTGGTAATGGCTCCTTGCTGCCATCAAAAGGTCTAATTGAAACAGAGGACAAAGCAGGGGGCGAAAAACTTATAGGCAACTGATTCTGCAGAATATACCAAAGTAGACTGGGAGGCAAAATTAAAAAGTACATGCATATCAAGCAATGAAATTTTTAAAATCTGAAGAGATGACTAGCTAATTGTGCTGCTTCAGCTAACTTGGTTATACTTCCTTGTTTGACTTCCTTTCTTCTTACTTGAGTCTTTGAAATGTCAATATGTAAAGTATATATTTACTCTCACTTTTCTTCCAATCCCCCACCCCCCGCCCAAATTGTGAGCTGGATTGGGCTGACAAATAGCCCCAAATTAACCGGGAAGTTCCATAATTGAGGGTAATCTTGAACTTGGGCCACCCCCTTCCTAGAACACACCATAATCACTTCTGACGATAGTACTGGATTTTACAAATGGATTCATACAGTTCTTAGATTCCCGAGCTATTTTTATGGACTCCAATTCAGTGAAAGGTATTTTTCACTGAAGTCAGTAGAATGAATCAACTGAAAACAAGCACACCCCTACTGTTTTTAATGGGGTTTAGCCCCTTATATAGAATTTTACTCAGAAGTAGTTCCTTCACATCCAAGAAGTCCTATTCTAAAGAAAAGTGTCCAGGCTTATAACTTTAGCTATGGCTCAGCTTGACTGGGCTGCTAGCCATATGAGATCCCTAATCATATTTACTTTTAACCCCTAGCCTTTATCTGACTTTTGTAAAACATGTATCTATTTTGAAAAACAGAGGTTTAAGTCAGTGTCAGTAAAACGTTGGTAGCCTTCAAAATAATCTCCTGAATCTATTCTCAAAAAAGTTCAGAGATTCATACTCAGATGCTCATTGATACTTGTAGTGCATGGTACAGGATACAGCATACAGAACTGAGGCATCAGAATATTAACTTATATCAAAAACAATGTTTTATATTTTACAGATTGAATTATATAATACTATTTATTCAGAATTAATCATTTTCATTCCCATATGGCAACTGAAAAATAGTCTGCGATGTATGAAAATTCCAAAGGAAAAAAGTCATAATAATTATACAGCAATCATCAGTATAGTAAAATATTATCATGATTCACTTTTTTTTTTCTTCATGTTTTTGGTTTCAGGATGTTTTTTATTTGCAAATGAGTGTCAGTCTTCTCCCTCCCCAGTGCAATTAAAATATGTCAACTTGGTTGTATTAATAATCTGCCATATACACAATCATTGTATGTATGCACTACAGAGTTGTCCTATTTAGAATCAGTCAGCATTTTAGCAATGAGGAGAATGAAAATCAGTTCAATAACAAATTAACAAAATAACAAATTCAATAACAAGGACCATTTAAAAGACTGCATTTTCTTTTTCAAAGTTTACTCCCTATCCAGAATGGATCCCCTTGATCAAAGTAGAATCACTTCCCCTCCATTGACTTGGCTAGCTTTTTACACCAATATATGAATCCTGAGAGCCAGTTTGGTGTAGTGGTTCAGGCACCAGGCTGGAGACCAGGAGTTCTAGTCTGCCTGAGGCACAAAGCCAGCTGGGTGATTTGGGCCAGTCCCTCTCTCTCAGCCTTAGGAAGGAGGCCAGGGCAAACCACTTCTGAAAAACCTTGCCAAGGAAACTGCAGGGACTGGTCTAGGCAGTCACTAGGAGTCAACAATGACCTGAAGGCACAAAAAAGAAAAAAGAAAAAGAATCTTACACATAGAAGCAAAACAAAATTTCCGACCTCAGCATTTCTAGAACAAACATCTTGTTCAGTAATAAATGGGTTCTTTTCTATACAATGCAGTAACATTGCCTTTGTACTGAGTCTGACTCCTAGTGATTGCAGGGACACATGGCAGAGTTTTCTTGGCAAGGCTTTTTGGAAGTGGTTTGCCATTGTCCCTTTCCCAGGGCTGAGAGAGAGTGCCTGGCCCAAGATCACCCAGCCATCTTTCGTGCTTAAGGTAGGACTAGAACTCACCATCTTCTAGTTTCTAGCCTGATGCCTTAACTACTTCACCAAACTAGCTGTCTAATGCCTCCTTATCCCACTGCAAAATGAGGCTAACTGCTTCACGTCAACATCTCTCTTCCCCACAAATGTCCCTGCAACAGATGAAATAAAAAATTTGTTCTACTTTCAGAAGACGCTTCTACTTAGTTTGGGATATTTATTTATTTTCACCAGGAGCTCAAGGTAGCTTATTTGGGTGGCTCTTTCCATTTTATCCTCATAACAACAACCCTGTGAGGTAGGCTAGACTGAGATAAAGCAACTTTCCCAGCATATCTAGTTAGCTTTCCTCACTGAAGCAGACTTGAACCTGAATCTTCCCATTTCTAATCCAATTCCTTAACCATTATACCACATTGCCACATGTAACTTGGGATAAGTTTCAACACTGTATGACTTTCTACATGCAGTTCATTTTCAGTTTGCATTTGCATTTCATTTTCAATGTCAAAATGAAAAAAAACAAACAACCTCCCTAACTCTGCTTTTTATGAAGAAAAACTGAATACTGAAATAATATTAACCACAACAGGTTTAACTCACATTAGCGGTTCCGTTAAGGGAGCTGGTTTGCTTGTCATCTTGGTGAAACATCATACATTTCACTCTTGCAGATATATGCAAGGGAATAATGTCACCCGCTTTGACCAGATGGGCCATCAGAAGGTTTCCCTCCAGTAGGTACAGGCAGATGGGCTCTTTGAATGTTTCCCCTGGTAGCTAAGCCACAGGGAAGGAGCTGTGGGCTGTGAGCAGTGCAGTCACTGTTCAAGTTTGCATACATCATAAGTAATGGATGTCTTGAGAGAAAAGACACAACGTGAATGCAAAACATATTCTGACGAATGAAGAGGCTCGGTCTCCCAGCAGCGAGTGCTTTCTTGGTGTTTCATTCTCATTACTTCTGCAATCACTGCTGACCTTCAAGGTCAGGATGTTGCTTGAGTCTTTCCCCTTTGCTTTTATTTATTTTTCGCCTGATGTTGTCATCATTGCCCGCCTTAGGAAATGGATTCAAGCATCAGGCTGGCTCGTTGTTATTCTGTGATGGTAAAGTGGATTCTCTGCATTTGGAGAATTTCGGGTTTCAGGTGCTTTCTGCCAAGAAGCAATTGAAAGTTAATTCTACCTTATGCCTGTAACACCAAATTCCACTTCTTCTCAAGTTATTTCATTACTTTACTTGTGCTCTTTCTGCTTTCCTCTGAACCAAATGGTTTGATCTGTTAAGTTTGTTTTTTTGTAGTACCTCTGCCTGCATTAACATGCTGTTTGAGCATAGGGGCAAATTGTCTATCATCAGAGATCATACTATTAATGTATGTCTTCTAGCAAGATGTCATTGCTAGTCAGCAGATTTTAATTAGGTACAACTGGTTTGAGAAAGCTGCAATCAAACCATATGAGTAGTTCAAATCCACCCCCAGCCTTGGAAACTCACCAGTTGACTTTGGGTTAGTCACTTTCTCTCACCCCAACCTACTTCATAAGGTTGTTGTGTGGGTAAAAATGAAACAAGATCCCCATACAAAGCTACCTTGAACTCCAGAAGAACAAGTGGGACATAAAGTTGAGATGATCATAACAACAATGATGACAACAATAGAGGTTAATGGAGTGTGCAAGCAAATCAGGTTTAGCAGAAAAATCTGTTTTGCATTTTTACCAACTATTTGATTTGATTTAGAAGTAACAATTTTCACTTTTTTCCTTTAAAGAAGAATCTACCTACAATACACTAGAAATGCCAAGAAAAGGTTTCAGGGAGGAACTCCTGCCGTGGGACTTTTTTTTTTTTTTTTGGATTAAAAATGGCCACAACATCACCTTCCACCCAACTTGTAACAATAAGGTTAGCATTGCAACATTGCTGAAAAAAATTCTGAAGTATTGTGAGAATGAAGTTGAAAACCAAAAGCATCTTTGCTGGAGAAGAAAACTTCTGGAAAGTCAGAGGGAAGATTTTGGCATGGTATTTTTAGAATTATAGAAGTATTAAAGAAGATGACATTGCGATGAACGTGTATATAATGTGCAGGGCCTAGGCAGTACTTTAATGACCAGGCAGCTTGGTGTAGGATTAGGAAATAATCTGTCTCAACCATTTCTGACTTTAAAGGTAGCAACCAACAACTTCAATGGACAGCAGAAGGCAGTTTGGGCCCAGAATGGACCCACAACCAATGGATCCTTTCAGAATCAGTGCTACATATTCTGATCACTTGGCCCTTTTAAGAAAATCAGTATCTGCATCCTTTATTTTTTGATGCATCTGAGCCACCTTCAAAGGTATTTTGCAGGCACTCCTAAGGTAGGAATGGGATGGTGGGAAACATAAGATGGCCAAACAGTGACACTGATTAACAGACCTTATGGCCATTTACACCAAATTCAAGAGAACTCCCAAGCCACATACTCAATTTTTCATTTGTACCCTCAATTAAAATAATTTTCCCTCTTCTATATAATCTCTACTTACTTGAATTAAGCTTCAGCTTGTTTGCCCTCATTTATCAAAAAGCTGCCTTCAAATGCCTGTTGAAAGCTTTTGCAGCCTCTCTGGATCTGGCAGATGGAAATATGAAGAAGAGGTGTGTGTGATCAGCACGCTAATTGTGCTTGAGCAGAAAACTGTTTGTGACTTCTTTCTTTCAGCATTTTTTTAAAGAATATGAGGCGGCCAAAAACCAAATGCCATGGGTGAAGAGGAAACAATGCTTTACCACCCATGCCTTCTGGATTGTTCCTGTCAAAAACAATTCAAGCAAACTTAACATGATGCTGTCAATCCCATTCTCTTCAGGTCCCCTAGGAAGGTATCCTGGTTGGTGATATCAAAAGATGTGTGGAAAATCTGTGATTACTAACAGAGCTGCATTCCTCCCAGGTCAAACTAGACAAAGTAAGAATGGAGTAGGATATGGCTACGAGGAAGAGGCTACAATATCTGGAACTTTTTAACTTAGAAAAGAGTTGGAAGGAAAAACATGATAGGTAGGTACCAATATGGGGAAAGTGAAAGTGGATGTTTTTCTCCTCCTCTTGTAACATTAGAAGTTGGAATCTTCCAATATGTAGCTGCGTCTGGACAGATAAAAGGAAGCGTTTCTTTGTTCAGCGTAGACAGAATGATGGCCTTCTCTGATGATTTAAATGGGAACAGGGCTACAACATTTCAAACAGCAACTTTGAAATTTGGAGTAATCATGACAGAAAAGATGGAAGATAATAGTAAGCTGTACTAGTGTCAAGTACAGAAATAGGAGGTGGTAGGTTTAGAGGACAAGAAGAGAGCCTTACTGCTGTCCCACAGACGGTGATGACTAACTGTTGTACAAACCTCACATTTGGGAAAAGCTTCTAATGCTAAACTGATGTACAGTTTTTCTTTAACGAAATAATCATCTGCATAACTTTTTGTGATCTCACATCAACTTGGTTGTGTCATACACAATTCCAGATTAATTGGTTGGTGTAGATGGCTCCTTTGAGTGGGAAATTAATCAGTAACAGATATGTAGCATTTCTTTTTCTTCACAGTACCACATGCAGAATGATGGTAGAAATGTCCTCCATATAAACCAGGCAACACACTACAAAAACAGAATTGACCCCATGATAATTTTGCATTTTTATGATTTAGGAAAAAAAAAAAGTAATTCATTTATCAAAGACTTTTCATACTACATGAAAAACCTACTTCAAACTAAGGAATTGAAGTGGGTTTAACTTGATATGAATGCCTGCTTCATCTTTGGAATTGCATCTAGCTTTATGTTTTGATGCTATGATATTGCAGAGAAATCAATACCATTTTTATTAATATTGTACTTTTATTAATATTGTAATATTTTTCTACACAACTAGAAATGTGCAAAACCACTGGATTCAAATGTGATCACTTACGAGAGATGACATAGTTCTCTGGAGCAAAGCAGAATCCCTTCCAAAATGACCTGAACTGAATCTTGGTTTTTCAGAAACTGACGAGTACTTCAGTATTGAAGAAAGAGACAGTGTATGTGCCACCCCTCCCCACTTTGAAAAATGGGTGGTGATGGATAAGGAAGAGTAGCAGAACAGGTGATTGATTATTCTACACTTTAATACCTCAAGCCCTCCTGACCTGTGCAAGAGTCAATTAAAGCATCCATAGGGTACCCATCACTTCTCTAGTTCTGACTGCAACAGCTTCCAGGCAGAATGGTGACCTGGGCCAAGCCTACCTGTTGCCTTCTCAAACCAGAGCAGCTGCTTCATTGTACTGAAACTATGCTGGTCTCCATTCTGGTTTGCCATTTCAGCTATCCATTTCCAATCCATTGCTTTATGGTGACTGTCAGAATGATGCATTGAGAAGTAGCTGTAATATCTGTCTGCACCAACAGTTGCCACGTTCACCTCACAATGCATCTTTCTGGGTCAGAATGTTGTTAACAGAGCTGCTGACAGTTGAGTGGTGCTACAACTACATTAGAAAAGACCCATGAGGGTAAACACGAGGGAGGAGGAGAATAGTGGGTCATCTTCCCATTTTAGGTGGCAGAACCAACTGGGGCACCATTATCTTTTAATCAAATCAGGTAGACATCCTGATTTGCATTTCAATCACGCTGGTTTGCATTGGATGTTGAGTCCTATATAATGGTTTGCTGAAATCTGCTTGATTTTTAAAAATTAATTCTGGATTTGGTGGAGTCAGTGCAAGAGAAGGTTTTGCAGCTTGATTCCTTCTCAATGGCTTATCTTTCCAATTAACCCTTATTCCATTTTCTGATTTCTTCAGATAATCCTTTCTTTTTCGTTTCAGTTCACATGTTCATTCCAGTTCACCTGATTGTTCATTTATTGTTGCTGTCATTTATGAGAATGCCTTGTAACTTATTAGAAATTAATTGCCTAAGCAATATCAGCTACAGCCCAGCAGAGAAATTATCATGCATTTTTTCCCTTTTGTAATTAGATGAAAGAGAATTGCTTTAGAAATGATTCCAGAGAGAAAAAAATGCTGGATAGCTTTTCACGAGGGGAATGTGGAGTTCTTATTTAGTTATAAGGTAGCCAAAGGGTGTCCATAACTGCTCTGTTTTTCTTTGTGCCATCATTTTTCCAGTACCCTCCTTGACTTTGGGAGTTTCATCAAGGAGCTCCTCCTGTTTATGGAACAGTTGAGGTGGATTGTCACGGAAATAAATTTTGATCCTAAAACAGAGTCAAGATTGGCTCACTCACTCACAGGTGTGAGCAATAAAAAGCTTAGGCATAGCTAGCCCAAACTGATTGGCTATAAGTAGTATAAAAGAGAGCCTAGCAAGTTTTTGCTCTTTCTCTGCTATGACTATGTTGCTGTTGAATTGTATCTGCTACTGAGTTCTTTGCCTGATGTAAGTCACTCTACTGTTATTTGTACATAGACTACACATGAAGAAAAACTACAGACTGTGTGTTTCTCCTAATACTGATCACTAGTTTAGCAAACTGCTTTGCCCTGCTCAACAGGTTATGGGGCCAGACTTCCACTGCGTGACTCTGCTCAATGTAATAAGTGATGGTAACAGAGTCACCTGGGGTGAGGGATTGCACGATGCAGTCCGTGGCAAGCATGGGAGGATGACTTCCTCTTGCCTGTTTAAATGGGACTAATTATCTTGCCTGGTGCCTAAAAATGGAGATGTTTCTGTGAAGAGAGAGAGTGTGGGCTATTGTTAGCAATCCTCCAGCTGTTCTTGATGAGGATGGTCAGAGGCAAAACGAAAAGGCAGCCAACATAATTTTGTGCTTAGAGGACAGTCAGCTGATTATGTACACGGGCTGGCGTCAGCTGCTGGGTGCTGGAATGCTTTATGTAGATTTATGTACAAGAAACAGTGAGTAGTAAAGTGCAACATACAAGAAAACTTTACAGACCAAGGCTAAAGCTTGGCGAGAGTTTATTGGACCACCTTCAGGTTATGAGACATTGGCTCACTCACAGGTGTGAGCAATAAAAAGCTTAGGCATAGCTAGCCCAAACTGATTGGCTATAAGTAATATAAAAGAGAGCCTAGCAAGTTTTTGCTCTCTCTCTGCTATGACTATGTTGCTGTTGAATTGTATCTGCTATTGAGTTCTTTGCCTGATGTAAGTTGCTCTACTGTTATTTGTAAATAGACCACATATGAAGGAAAACTATGGACCATCTGTGTTTGTTTCTCCTAATACCGATCACTAGTTTAGCAAACTGCTTTGCCCTGCTCAACATGGATACACCAGGAACCAGCAGATTCCAAGTTAGAGATGGCCATTCTGAAAACATACAACTATTCAGTTTCAAGCAGCATGTCAAGAATTGGAAGAGCAGGAGGAAAAGGCCTCCACTTTAAACTCCCAAGACTCCTTTACATTGGGCACCCAACATGGCTCTGTTCTTGTCTGTAGTATTCCAATCTAGCTGATCTATGTCTGAGAACTTTCAGCCAAGGAGCTGACCTAAGCCATAGTGTTTCAGGAATCTGTGATTTACTGCCAGACAGAAGCCTAACAGTTTGGGCTTTGTCAATAGTGTATCACTTCTGCTGTCCCTTCTGCTGAGACCCCAGGCCACAGCAGCCAGTCAGAGTACACAATTGTCAATTAAATGGACACTTTGACATGATGTAAGATAGTTCCTTATGTGAAGCAAGGATCAAAATAGCTGGCTCATTTTTCTGTCAGCCTTGCAGATGGCTGAACAACAGGTTCTCAATCCTCCAGAACTGAATAGTGGTGGTGAAGAATGAAATAAGTTTTTTTTTAAAAAAAAGCTGCAAAACTGGTGTAAGCTTAGTGAAAGATACTGTTTCTTCTCCATCCTCTTTCATTAGTTGCCAGAGCCAACAACATTCTCAGACCAGAAGTAGATGCTGCATTCATCAGTGGCAAATCTATGGTAGGTTTTCTCTTTCTCCATAATGTTTAAGGGCTTCCATCACATGATGAATGTTGACTGTCCCTGTCTCCAGCAGTGATAGACAATAGAGACATTCACAGTCTGATGACATTATGTCACATGGAGAACATAGCTACGTATTCTAAGGGAAAGGGAAGACTCCACCATGAAGACGCAAATGAATATGTTCTCAATCCTAGCTTGGTCTTCCAGCAGCTACGATGGTTTCTGCTCCTTAGAGCAGTGACAGTTGCTACTGTGACAGCATAATTTAATATATCTTTCAGTGGCTGCAATCCTGGCAGATAACTTGATTATTACATTGACCATTTTCTAGCCTGACATATCAAATCAACAGCTAATAAACCATGTGAGACTTCCTAAAAAACTTTGCCAAAGTTAATGCTAAGAAAACATGACCGTTGTGCAAAAGCAGCTGTCTTAGTCGTTGACCTATCTAGGCTCATTATGTGAACATTGCCACAGTAGTAAAAGACTTGCCAACCAGCAGGGGTGCCCATGGGCTGTGGTAAAAAATTGGCAGCAATGACATGGCACCTTTAAAAACCAGGTGAATCTTCAGCTGCACTATTGCAGCAGCCATCTTGACTTTCTAAAACCATACCCTGAGGACATCCCTGCCAATCAGCACTTTTTTCCTCTCTTCTTGCCTAAATAACAACTGCAACTTCTCATCCATAAAAGTGAACAGTTTGGTCTGACACACTTGAAAAAGGTACATACTAAAAAACAAAGCTCTTAGAATATATGAATAAAACAGAAATCCAATGATTAGCTACTGCAGCCAGAATTTCTCCACCGGGGTTTGCTTTGTATCACCAGGGAACATAGTTCAACCATTTATTTTTGTTAGTCAAATATCCCACGGGGAATTTCTGTCCTCTTACACGATTACTCCTTGCAAGCTCATGACCCTTCATTTGGACATTTAAAATAATTTGTTGTTTTTGTGTCAAAATCAGCCCGAGGTTTGATTAATAATCTGGAAAAAGAGAAAAAAGGGAGACTTCCAATCTACATAGAAACACAACCCATAAATAAAGCAAGGCCACATTATCATTTTGATTATAAGGGTTATAAAATATTGTCCTAAGGGAAGATACACCAGAGGTGGAAATGAAAAACAAGACATCAGAAATTCCATTTAAGTATCGGTGGGGGTGGTGGAATTATTTATTGCCATAGATCATGCTACTGCTGGCCTCTTTAAATTTGTGCTGAGGGAATATATCCTTCCAGCTTTGCCTTTTGAAAAGAAAATCACCACTCCAGTAAAAAACTAAAATGTTCTCATAAATGGATAATGGGTTTGGTGTTATCTAGCCTTTTCACCACCTCCTTGAATGCAATGCAAATTGAAAAGGATAAACCAGCTATTCCAAATGGCTCCAACATCTGTTTCCCTCCATTTTTTTAACCTCAACCACCTTGTCATCTGTTTTTCAAAAGCTGGGATCTAGTTAGCAAAGACATGACAACTCTCACATTCAACCTTCATCCAGAGCCAAACATGTAAACCCTTTGGGATAAAAACAAAAACAAAAATAAAAATCATACAGCACTTTTTGTCAACCAGGATTTGAGTGATGCCTTTTGTTGGAAACAGGAAAATGTGTTTTCATATACAGTACAATGCTGCTATTACATTTCTGTTTTTGATGTTGCCAAGGTGTTTAAATGGTGCCAGGGCACCCCATTAAAAAGTTCCCTACCTAACACAACTTCTAACTCGCAAAACCTGCACAGTTCCTCAGGGACACTTTGCATCTCCTGTTACTATGAAGTACAAAAAATTGCTACAAGAAATGCTCTTAAAATACATTGCTTTCTAAAGTTTAATACTGAATATATCAAAGAACAGATTTTTGTTGTGAATACTGCCCTCCCATTGAAATATGAAAATGGATATATTGCTGAGGTAGGGGATAATCTGAGCTCTCTACCCACACCCATTTTGTGTGTAGATATGGGGAAATTGCTTTTCTCACAAATACCTGATTTGTGAAAGAAAAGTGGCGTACTGAAGTTCAAGCTGTGTCTATAAATCCTCTAACAGCTTCTTTGCTGGCTTACTAGTTGGTACTTCAAATTTCACTTGCTTTAAAAAAAAGGCTACTGACTACATTTGGATCTTTCATACTTGTGTGTGTGTGTGTGCGCGCACACACACACACACACAATGTTTAGAGCCAGTGGCAGTCAGGGAGAAGGTATAAAAGTTTTTCTGCCTGTTTGTTTGATGGGCAACGATTTTTTTTCAAATAAGGAAGCTTGCATCTCTGTCCTATCTGAAGTCTTCCTATGATAGAAGTATGTGTTTCTTTCTCTTTGAATATTTCTTAGAAGGCATTTGTTTAACTCAGTTTCCTTTCAGGGTCATACTCTGGGAACAAATAAGAATCCAATATATTCTACTTCTCTTACGGGGATCTCAGAAGCACCTATTTATTATAGGAATTCTTGTGGGATGTTAAATGGTCCAGATGTTTATGTTAATCAGGCCCTGGTCATCTCAACAAAGCATTATGGCTTTTCCATTGTTCTAACATAGCACACCATTTTTTTCTTTTCCACAGGCTGCATCAATATCTTTTTGTTCAAACGAGTTGAAATCAATTAAGTTCTAAGCAGATGTGAAATGCTACTTGTGAAACTTTTTTCACATGAAAAATGTCTCCATAAGCCTTATATGAGAAGACATAGTTTAATGCTTTTCAGTAACTTTAAGAAAAAATATTTCTGGCTGTGTTGGAAAGAAAATAAATCAGATTTCTTCTCTTGGTGCATTAGAGTTCTCCAGACTACTTCCAAAGTGAAACAGGTCTCTTTCTGAAGCTTAATAACTTTAAGCACAAGTATTAAAAGCTAGTTAGCTCATTATTTACTAGATATAAATGCAGGTAGTCCTTGCTTACCAACCGCTCATTCAGCAACCGTTCAAAGTTATGATGGTGTGGGAGACTTGTGACCAGTCCTCAAAGTTGCAACCATTGCAGCATCCCAACAGTGACATGCTTAGAATTTGAGTGCTTGGCAATCAGCACAAATTGATGATAGGCACAGCATCCCATGGTCACATGATCACTATTTTCAACCTTCACAGCCAGCTTCCAACAAGCAAAGTCAATGGGGAAACTGGCAGGAAGTTGCAAGTTGCAGTCATGTAATGTACGCTTAACGATTGCAGGTGATTTGCTTAATGACTGCAATTGAAACTGACAAACTGACATCATAAGTTGGGTATGATCATGTGACATTTTACTTTATGAACACGTCACTTAACAACAGAGTTGCTAGTCCCAGTTGCGGTCGATAAATGAGCACTACTGGTACTGCCTTTCCCCTAGGCTGGTATTTCTCAACCTCAGTAACTTTAAGACATGTGGACTTCAATTCCCAGGATTCTCCAGCAGTATGAAGTCCACATGTCTTAAAATTGCTGAGGTGAGAAACACTTCCCTAGGCATTTAAACTTACCAACTGAGAAGTACAGAAGTCACAATATAAGGATATAACTCTCAAATTGAAAAAAAAACAGACTTTGTAAATTCAACTCATGCCATAACAACTGAAAGTCCCTGGAAGCCATTTGTTGCAATTGCTTTAAAATGGATTCTTCCACAGAGCACAAGATCAGAATTGATAGTCAAAATGGTTCCTTCCAAGCCTATGATTCTATCACTGTGCATCAAAGTCTGAATAAACCTGGAGAAAGATAAGACTTACTTCTTATGCTTTAAATAGATATATTCAATTATAGCATTGGCTCATGCATATCATCCCTTCAGTTTTTCCATTCTACCTTGGCCTGTGCTTTCGAAATACTATTTTGGTTTTGCTCATCTTCCCCATCACCTCTGACAATCTTAAATATAGTGGAGATAGTTTGAAGATCTATTCCAGATCCCTGAGCCACTCCAGAATTTTGGAAAAGCCAGATTTTAATTCATTTTCCTCTCCAATAGAACTCAGTAGAGCAAAATCAGGTGGTTTCTACTCACCTCTTTAATTTCCCAAGGCATGTAGCAATGGATCAACATTTTCTTAGAAGCAATTTGATATCCAATTCCCTAGCAAAATTAATGAGATGATTAAAACCACACTCTAAATATAATGTTTAATCTTTTTCCTAGGAAAGTAAGGTAAATTGATTTTTATGTATTACCAGATGTGTTATGCAAACAACATATTACTGATTTTTCTTATAAATTTACTATAGATCAACTGATGTTTCTAAGAAAAAAGATACACATTAATCTTGGATGTTTTTATATTTTGAGATAATCTTTTGTACCATACAATTTCAACCAGATTTTTCCTCCTGGAGACTCTACTGTCACCTGCTTTGGCATGTGTGAGACAGTCAGATTCACCTAGGAATGCAAGTGTTGTGCTAGGGCCAACATTCAGTCTATGTGGCTCTCTTGATATCATTAAATTATAATTCCCAACATCCCTCACCACTGGCTGTGTTGGCTGGACGTCCTGGGGATTGTTGGTCAGAGAAGCACAGCCTCTTAAAACTGCACTGGAGAGTTCAGAGCAGTGAAAGGTAAGCAGATAACAGAAAGCTTCCTCAGAGATTCCTAGGACAGATTCATATGGGCATTATATTACTTCAGTATGCCAGTACCTCACTCAGGAAATTCTTTTTAATCCATTTTTCCTTTAAAAATAATCTTTCCTCTGTCATTTTTTAGGATAGCACTTTCAGGGACGTTTACCTTTTGTTCTTCATGTTTTAAAATTATCGGCCTATCACTTTCATTTGTACAATGTTGTGAAGGTTTAAGTTTCAACAGTGTAAGCAGCGAGAATCAAGACACAGAATTTTCTTCAGGCACTGGGATTTAAATTCAAATTGTTGATAATATCATCTTGGGAAATTAGCTAGAGATTGGACAGTTCACCAAGAGGAGGACAGGATAGTCGTGTACCTAGCATATTTGACACCCAGAGCGGCCACTTCCCCTTCCGAATGACATACAAGGCCCTGAAAGTACTGCCAGCTCCATCTTCATCGCTGGGCCATTCTGTTGACTGCCAAATGCTGGTCAGCACCTAACAGCAGCCACCCGAATACATGCTCAACATCAACCCTCTGATAGCCTGCTTATTGTCTTCAGCAACACCCCCTTTTTGCCTGCATCCAGGATGGACTGTTTCCACTGCCCTGCCCTTGGTCCACACTTCTGATTTCCCAAAGGTTGGTGGCCAAGCTATTCTAACTGCTTTGCTAAAGGAAAATAATCAGAGAATCCATTTATTTATTTATTTATTTATGATACAGTCCTAGGCATGACCACAGACAGAAAGCTGGACTTAATAGTTCATATGTGTGTCTCTATATCTCTATCTCTAACTCAATAACTGGAGCTTGTATATGCAGTGCAATGGCACCACCAGAACCTTGAGCCTTTCCAGGACTTTTGTCTTCTACCTTGGTTTCAAAGTGTATAATAAGGGCATATAATGACATACTATTTATTATATAGCTCTAAGCCGGAATGACATTTTGGAAAATTCCCATCACAGTGGGCCTTCACACACTGAAAGGGCTCCAGTGCTGATCATGCACAGTTTTAACTGACTGCAGTGCTAAAAACATTGCATTCTTTCTTGTATGTGGTTGCAAAACAATGAACTATCCATAAACCAACAACTTGGGTCAATGCTTCTGGAGAAGTTTGCTTGACTACCTTCCGTATGTGTATTTTCCTGTATAGAAGCCATTTAAAATTATCATCACTTTTTCCCTGTAGATATGGTTGAAAGATTTCTGACAGATGCTCCTGTTGTTATTATCACAGTCAGCCAGATGTTTAGACTGGATTTGGCATTTTTATCCACCTATCGAGTCCTTCCCAAGGACCTGGGAAAGGCAGATACTGTTTGATGGTGTTAAAGGTAGTATTGCATGATGTAAGCTGTTCCAAGTAAAGCTGTCTTTTGCAGTTGAATGGTAGTCATGTTGTCAAGCTGATGGTGTTCAAGTTTTGGAATTGCACCCAAGATGCCTATTACTATTGGTACTATCTTTGTTTTCTTTTGCCACAGTCATTCTACTTTTATTTGCAGAACTTTGTATTTTGCAATTGTCTCCAGTTATTACCTGGACGAATGCCTGCAGTTTTCTTGGTATGATTTCAGAAGTGCTTTGCCATTGTCTCCTTCCTAGGACTGAGAGAGAGTGACTGGCTTAGGGTCCCCCAGGTGGCTTCATGCCAAAGGTGTGACTAGAATTCACAGTCCCCTGATTCCTAGTCTGATGCCTTAACCACTACAACAAACTAGCTGTCTACCTAAAATACCTAAAATTATCATAAATTAATGCAAAAGGCTTGGCTAAAGAGAAAGATCTTGACTTCTTTCCCAAAGGTGGAAAGATGAAACATTAACTACAACTTCCAAGAGAATCTTTTCTATGTTTCTCATAAATGGACCTCCAAAATCCAGGACTTCTTTCAGAGGATGTCTTCTGTTGCTATAGCCTCTGAATAGATTTATACCAAGATAAACACCCTTAGATAATCAGGCTGTAAGCTATTTAAGGGCACTAAAATTTAGAATCAAGATTTTTAACTTCACCTTTAACTGGTAAGTGATGCAGAGCTCTCATTATGGGCATTATATTGTGACCATATTGTGTATAGAGTGGATAGTTTGACTCTTGCATTTTTTGCTAAGTAAAATTTCCAGACATTCTTCAAAGCTAGCTTTCTATAGAAAGCATTTTAGTAGCTAATTATGATGTAACCATATTCATTATAGGAAATTGCTTGATGTGACATGTTTAACAGAATGTGCATCTATGTATCTTTATCTTTTTTCTTCCTGTGGGGAGAAGAAAAAGTATAAATGGCCACTTTATGATTGCTGACTATGAAGCACCTGACTCCATTAAAAACTTACCTGATGAATTTTATTAGATGTGGAATAGCCCAATCTTTGCTTGTATTTATGGCCTGCTTTTATAGCTTTATTTATAAGAACAATAGCTGAGACCCCTTTCCCCTTATAATAAGGTGGCAGATGTAATACAGTTGATGAGTGGAAAGTTTTTCTTAAAGTTTACTATATTTTTCTCCCTTTCAGAATATGAGGTCCAGTCCCAGTATCTAGATGCAAGAAACAGGCCTTAGAAAATATTTTATGGAGGAAACACAATAATTTGCAGTTTCACCTTCCTCATAGGTTCATTTGACATCTGAGACCAAATATAACTTGGTACTTTTTGAAAGGAGTAAGTTCAATGTATAGTGGGGACAACTAGTACTCATTTTGCTGAGAGGAGTAGCAGCCATAACACTGGCGAGATGACTGAGAGCAAAACAAGATTATGGTTAGATGCCTCCGCTCATCTGCTCTCCCCCCTCATGCACTTTTCATCTACAAATTATGACTGGGTCATGAACTGGAAATTAAAATAAGGCTGCAGTTTCAAACACGCTTCTTTGAAAGTTAGGGCCACAAAGATGAGTAAGGTTTCAGTGGAAATCTGTTTAGGATGGAAGTGTTAATGGAAATATACTGTTATTTCTCCTTCAGAAAACTAACATGTAGGAATATGTTCCACACTGCCTGTGTTCCTTTTATGCTGCCTCCCCAGGGTCTTTTTCTCATCCTCTTCTCACCTCCTCTCTTTAACTGTAACCCAGCAATAACAATACCACCAACAGAAGGAATGCAGGAACAAGTCCTCGCTCTCCTCCTCTGTACACATCAAAAGTCCCAGACTTTTGCTACAAGGAGAGAGCAGAATGCTGGACCGCATTCTTTGCTCCAGTTCTTGTTAAGGAATTAATGATGGTTTCCTGTAAGGCAGTTTTCTCATTTCTTCCCAGTGATCCTATATTCTGTCTGTCTGTCCTTCTGTCTATTTGTCTATTTATTGTTATGGGATATTCCTTTTAGTTCTCCTTGTTTTATTTAAAGACAAGACATCAGAAGGCAGGCTATACTATACAGATAATAATAATAATAAAAAAAATCTCTATGATTTTACATTATTAATACAGGAAGTAGGTGCAGCACACAAATACTAAAGTTATGACATTATTTGTAATGACAAAATAACAGTTCGAGATGACACTTCACTGCTGTAGTAATGGGCTTTGGGAGTGGGAGGAAGTATAGATTAGAATTACAAACACCTGTATCCCCCACAAACCACATTCCTAAATAGAAATCTCTCTGTGTGCCTGGAGAATCTGTCAGCACTCCAGATCAATTCATTTCTAATTTATGTTTTATAATTACTTCAGTCACCTTTTCAGATCAGAGTAGTGGCATTTGTCTTTGGAAACCACCGTATTCCTTCCCAAATACTATTTCTTAAAATTTTGGATCAAATCACATCTGCCCAATATATATTACATTTAAACTGAATCTATTGGTAGGAACTAATAATTAGAAATATACGAAAAATGGCTGCAACGTCAGTTGGGCCAAAAGGTGTAACTGAGTCATGAGGAAAAACTGCAGTGGCATCTTGATTATGCATTACAAAGGTGTTTTAAGACATTACTGGTTTTGCTTCTCCAATATTTGCTATATACTGTCCAACAGAATGATTTGATGAGAAACTTAATAACTTGTCTCAAGAATCTTGGGGTATACATCAGTACATTCATCCTCCTCATTCCATTCCACAGAAGAGATCAATGTTTAGGTAATGATGTCATTTATATATAAGTGCTTATTTGTCCAAAGGACCTTAAAACATAACACAATGAGGTTAAAAATAAAAAAATAAAATAAATAAAACCCATATTAGTAAATACTGCAGTTGAATTTACATCTAATGAAATTTTTGGAGAGCTGAAGTACCAACTATTACAATGGGAACCAAATTCAAGTACATTTGTTTCTCCCCATCTGTTGTAACAAAACCACAAAAGAAATAAATGGTGGATTGGAAGCCCAACAACAGTCTTTCATCTCAGTCTTTGAGAAAATATAGTAGACATTCTCCATCAAATAATTAATTTTAGGTTATACAGATTATTTCACAATTACTGCATTTTCTATCATAACTGTTCAATTATATTACAGTATATATCTTAGTAGTAGAAGACATTAGACCTATGGGCACCTTACTGCATTTGACCTAATCAAAGGCATGTTTAGCACAAGTCCTTGAGTCCAAATCAGTTAGGATTCCAGAGGTCAAAGCTAGCATCGTAAATTTGGAAAATCAATAGGAAACCAATATACCTCTGTCAGGGTCAGAATTACATGATTTTTGATAGCTAATACTGTCAGCATCTTAGCAGCTGATTTTGCACCTAGTATAGTTTCTGGATTATTTTCAAGGGCAGCATCATATTGAGTGCATTGCAATGATCCAAATAAGTCCATAGGTCAATGTGACTAAACTATCTTGGTGGCTATGGCCTTCCCAAGCAGTACAAGGTGGTCTGAATTCACCCAGAAATTTGTCACAAATATTTTGTATTCCTGTAATATTTAAGTGGAAACATTTTGTCTTCCCTTTAAATAGCCTTGTTTGCTTAATCATATTTTGAAATGTTTAAATCCTTTTCTATTTCAAGCAATTAAAGACTACTTGAGGCATTTATTTTATGATCCTTGTATAATTAAATTCATTTTAAATCAATTGAAGTATGTATTTTTATAGTAGACCAAATAGATTACTTTGCTGAGGAAAATATTGACCTGTGCCAAGAATAAGAGATGGAAAATAACTTGCCTGCCTAGAGAGATGTTGCTGGTCAAAAGAAATAATATTGGGCTAGATGGCCCAATTCTCTGACTCAGTACCTCCAAATCACAGAAGCATCTTAGTTCATATGCTTGCTTTCTACTAGACAGTATGGGGACGCGGTGGCACAGCGGCTTAATGACATTGAAAGCTGCCGGCCAGAAATGGTCAACACTTCAGCGGTTCGAGCCCAGCTTTCACACAGCAGAGTGAGCTCCTGCTTCCTCCCCAGTTCCTGTCAACCCAACAGTTCAAAAACTCACATGAGTAGATAAATGGGGACTCTCACTCTGGTGGGAGGAAAAATGCTGGTGGCGCCTTGCAAAGGAGACGGGAGCAGTTGCCGGTAGTGCGGAAGCCGCGCTCACCCGAAAAAGGCACGAAGCAACGGAAACGCCGCCTCCTGCGCTCGCCAGCTGGGCTCTGCTCTAGGAAGGAGGCTCTGGCAAACCACTTCCGGAAAACAACTTGCCTTGAAAACTGCAAGGACTCATCCAAAGCAGTCACCGTAGAGTCGGTAACGACTGACCACGGTAAAAAAAAAAAAAAAAAAAGACAGTATAAATAAGAAACTGCCCCCAAGCACAGAAAAAAGCAAACACAGGAATGTCTGATTAACTAGGGCTACAACTTTAACTGGTAGTGAGTGAAACCAACTAACAGGCTAAGAATTCAGAAGAAACTTTGATCTGATGCAAACTTATATCCTTGCTTATACTCAACAAGTCATCTTCTGGTCAAGAGATTACCTTCCAACGAACTCTCAACCCAATGCACAAGGCTTTGAATGTATAATGTGGGTAGACCTTGGAAAAAGGGTTCTAATAAATACCTTGCTTGGGGGAAAGACTATATCGAACCACCAGCACCCATTTTACGTCCTTCACAGCATCCTGCCAAGTGGCGATGCCAACATTTTCAGACATTTTACATTTTATCCTCCCCAATCCATTAAAATGGGCCAATTTCCCTTTGGGAGGATTTTAAATTCCTCAGAAGGGGCCACTGTCCCATCTACCTAAGTAAACAAACTAACAAACAAATGTCTAGTCCTGCTTTAATCCAATCTTTTCAACATGAAGATGTCCACAAGGCTCACCAGTGAGTTCCCTGCTGATTTTCCTTGTGATTCTGCTGTTTTTGCAGACGTACTTAATCATTACATCATCCATTCTGATGATTCATCATTTCTGTACCAGGTTAATGTAGAATATATAAACAATTCAGAGTACTTCTGTTCAGGGCAGCCACAGTTTCCACTCCCTCCAACCTCACAAGCTGATTCAAAACACCCCATCCTATTGTCCTCACCATGGCCATTTTTGTCACACTGTGAATTGGTTTTGTACTAATCTTAGATTAATAAGGAATGCCAATAGCCAGCACACCCCACCCCCTAACCTTGTCCTAATTTCACATTGCAGTCCTTTTTGCAACAATTAAAATAACAATAACTGGCTACTGGAAGAGGAGTTTGAAAGTTGCTCCCCTATTTACTTTAAAAAGACTAGTAACAGGGACTGCTTGAACACCAGTGAGAATGGGAGCAAAAAAATCTAGTCTCCTATTACTAGTCCTTTTAAAGTAAATAGAGGATTTCCTTCAGTAGGAAACTGCCTACCTCAAAGCTTCAATATTTTACTGTGTAAGCGCCAAGCAGGAAATAAAATTGTTTTACTTCTCAACAGCAATGTCAGTAAGCATTCATGTACAGTATGTGTAGACTAAATAGTAGCGCATAGAAAGACCCTCAGTACAGGTGAATACTAAGAAGAATGAGAAGATTATATAATCCAGTCTCCATCTAATGATCAGCTTTCAGATATGCATGGGTCCACCCATTTTCTGCTGTGTCTCCCCCATGCCAGTCAGTGACAGCATTGTGCTTGTTACCGGTGCACACTATGGTCTGGGGTAGGAAGTTTGTCTAGCACACAAAATGCATGTTGCTCTTGAGAAAGCAAGTTCTCTTCCCTTTAAATATTCTTGTAGCATTTCTATGGTAACAAGCATATGAACTACCAAAAATTTCCAGACCTTGCAGGAAGAGGATATCTTATTGTCTTCTCAGGAGAGAGAGCTTCCATTTACCACTTGACAATGAATTTGTGTTCTTCTAAATACTTAGCTCTTCAGATCTCATATACACTTCTCGTCAAAAAAGACACTCAGTAGTTCATTTAAATGTTTTTAAATATTTCCTTCCTCATATTTTTCATATTACTTCTCCTATCCTATCTACTTTGTATCATACAATGCTTTGACTTAGTATATTGTTCCTTTCCTCAGTGCTACACCATCAACTATACTTCTTATTTTCTCTCTGTACACCTGCCATCCAGGAATGGTAACGCTTTTAAAATTTACTTCTATGAAAGGTCACACAGTGGTAGTAATATGACAGCTTTCTGTTAATCCATGCTTAAATTTAAGTAGCAGATTAAGTAGGAAATTTAAGTTTGCATTATCTCTCTACCGTAGAGCAAAAGGAATGTCTTACGTCCCTAAAGATTTTTATGAAATACCACTTTTTATGGCTTATGTAGTTTAGATAATATAAGCAGTCTATTTCCACTCCTCCTGTTCCTCACTCTTTTATCTGCTTTATTTCAATTTCAAACACATCAAATATTTGAAAAAAAAATCTATTTGCCTCATAACCAAATATACATCACAATTACCATTTGTTGTGGATATTCCAAGAGCCAGAAGATAAATAACTTTATAAACAGACATACACAGTGAGATTTGTTTCCCATACTTCTCTCACTCTAAATGGAGTGAGTGGAGTCAGAGACAGTCTATAGTAGTAGTAGTAGTAGTAGTCATTCACCTCCATTAGGATGTAAGTTTGGTCTATAAGTAGCTGATGAAACCATCATTGTTTGATTTAGAATTTCAAAACTGCATGCAAGCTGTAGGAAAGCTCTGTGAACTAACATTGTATACTACTTCTGCATGCATTAATTAATAGGGCAGTGAATTGTTCTAATAAAAATAACTCCAGTAAAAATAGCAAACCAAATAAAAAATCTTGATCTAAGGGTAGCAGCAATAAAATGAAGGCAACTGTCATGCTGAACAGGTACGTATGTTTTATAAGAGTGTCTGATGAAGACAGCACTTTAAAAAAATCTGCATCCTTTTGCAGACAAATACTTCATTGGTGTAAATTTTGGCTGTCTTGTTCAGATGTTTTAAGTAGCTCTGGATCTCCTACTTTAATTATTTATTTTCCCACAGAGTTCTTATGAAATGCATCCACTATTCACCACTAGAAAGGACAGCCGGCCCATGGAATGCCAGTAACCAACCGTAGTGCTGTGAATTTCACAAACCTTTTGATACCGTCTCCAAAGACCACCCATTGCCTAATGAGGTGCACATTTTACTGTACATGGTCTGTCTCCAGTCCACAACTGGTGTTCTAGGGAAGGTTCTTAGCAACTCATAAATGATGGGAACTTAACTTCTTTCTGAGATCTAAACAAGTACTAAGAATTCAGAATGCACCAGAGAAACTACCATTACAATCTTTCCACATAGCCAAGGTTATGTGATAGTGCTAAAGCATAGGCTTAACAATTTGTGTATCGAATGTGTGGTCCATATGAGGGTTTAGCCCACTTTGTTATTCTAAACTAAAAAGAAAAATATGTAGCAACTGGATTACATCAGTTCTGGGAACAATTATATGCAGATCTTTGCTGGCTCATGAGAGTATGGTGAGATATTTGAATTAATTAAAGTCACATAAGCAAGCTCCAAGATCTTTCAAGGCAGATTTGCTATTTATCCACCAGTCATTATTACTTGTACATACATATGGCACAGTTTACCGAAGCTAGAACACATGAAATGAATGCATGGCCATAAAACATAATCTGCCATAAAGAGTTCATTATATAAGATCCCATGGTAGCAGCAGAGGCTGCTGTAACCTTGACAGAAAGGTTATCAAACTCTCAGGAGAGCTCTCATGAAGGAGAAAACTACATTTGAAATCTTGCTTAAGGAAGAGTTAAAGTAGTTTTAATATATAAGGTTGCACTATCCACAGCAATCTCAATAAAAGACATCACAATAATGATAACTATAATTGTTATCTATAATTAATGATACATTAAGTTTATATTTTATGCGAATCACGCACATTAGACAATTTGCATTATTTATGCAATGACTTTGTTCTGCCTGTGATGTCATTTTCCCTCCCTGTGAATGTGCATGGCTACTTCTATATAGCTGTTACCCATTTTGCTCAAGAGGGCATCAGGCTGGGAAAGGCTCATCTAGAATGTCCTACTGATTCACATCCTGCTTAAAAATCTTATGTGCAGCCCCAGCATCCAAAGGTTTTTGACGGAAATGAAACTGAACAATTGCATTGTGAAGTTTGGTGACCAGATTCCCAGAACTCTGAACACTGCTCCAATTGTTGATTTTAGTTGTTTCATAACTTGCTTGATGTATGTAACCTGATTGCATTTGATTATTTTAGCTGACTGTAAACAGCTCTGGAATCAGTCGATCAAGCACAATATATAAATCTTTCAAGCAAAGCTATTAAATTTTAAAATCCAGGCATCATCATAATATGGAGTGCCCTGAATCTGACAGGTTAAAAAATGAAATGGATCAATCAAAGGAAAAACTGCACTCAAATAATAAGCCATCACTAATGCAAAATCAGAGGAAGACCCTCTGTGTTCATCTCACCAGAGGAGAAAGTGTTCATCACAAAGAAAAAACATGATGTATATCATGAAAGAGTAAGACAATTTTAGGCACAATGGCTTCTGCTCCTAAAGATCCAAAAAATATTTTTCTTACATTTAAGACGGGATTTCAGTTAAATATTAGAACTGCATTCCAGTTGTGATCCACACAGCACGATATGGCAGCCAAAGTGTGTATTTGTGTGTGGGGGAAGCCTAGCTCTTTGGAGAAAAACAAATTAATAAATAGCAGCTATGGTTTTAGTTAGGAAATTAGAAAGGAAAAATGTCTCCATGTGGAATACATGCTTTGCATGTAGAAAGTCTTACAAACAAATGACCTGTACCCAGAGGTCCATGTTATTTTTCTCAGATGTTTGTATTACAAGGGAAAACAGTAGCAGCAGCTGGAGATGGCAATTAGAAGCAAAGAAGGACCAGTAACTAAGGAGTATGCTGAACTCTTTCCTAGTTAGTCATTAAAAAAAAAGAAACCCTCTTTACTTTTCAAGTTCCCTACAGTAGGGTTCCTTAGCCTTGCTGGCTGGGAAATTCTGGGAGTTGAAGTCCACACATCTTCAAGTCGCCAAGGTTGAGGAACTGCACCCTACAGGAAATGATACGAGTCTCCAGAGTTTGCCCTTGTGGGAAGAAAAGCATTTTGAATTCTGATTGATTGCTTTTTATATGTTGGATGTTTTTAACTCTGTTTTGGCATTCTGGAAGCCACCAAGAGCCTATGGGAATTTAGCAATGTAAAAGCCTCTGTAAATAAATAAAGAAATCCAGAGTCAAGGGGAGAAGGCCCTTGAGAGCCATAGCCATGAGGCCCTCAGGGTGGCAAGTTATTGTTAGAGAGAGGAGGGGGGGGGGGACAGTGGAAGAGAACCTCTGTTGCTGGATGTGAAGTGCTGGTCCCTGGTCTCTGAAATGGTTTAGAACTTATTTAGTCCAGGTCTGAATCAGCTGAATATGCTTTCCCCTTTTGGCAGCCATAGAAGGAGCTTCAAAGACACCAAAGCATTGAAAGTCCAGGGCTGCTTCAGTCCATTAGGTCTTGCTCGGACTGCCCGTAGAGGCATTAAGATTACTGGATCCCCTCCCCAAAGTGGCTTAACCAGCTCAGACATTGTGTTTGTACAAATGCCAGGTACAGCTCTGGCTCTTTCCAAGTTCATCAGTTCTGCCAGTTCCCAGCTGTACCATTGTTGAGTGTAGCCTCTGCTGCTGATTGTGGCACAGCTTTCCATTGTGGAAGCTGCATTTTTGTCTCTGAGAGCAACTGTTTATTATCTTACAATCCCAGTGGCTTTTTATTGTGCTTGTTATGTTTAACTTGCCTTTTGTAAGCCACCTTTGATTCATCATTGTTCAGAAACAAGCTTTCAACCATAATAATAAATATATATAAAAATAAACCAATTCTTTAATCTTGACTTAGCTACAATTTTTTTTACAAATTTAAGGTTCGCAATTGGTTTGCCCAGAAGTAAATCTCATGACAATTTAGGTTGGTAATTGTGATTAGTTTCTTTCACAAGTGCCATGTTCTGGATTTATCTACCTCAAAGTAACCCTTTTCATTTAAAGAATGAGTTTTTTCAATAGTAATTGTTGGGGATCTCATAAAGGAAAAAGAAAGAGAGAGAGAGAGAGAGAAAGACAGACAGACAGACAGACTTAACTTTTCTTATGGCATTACAGGATCATCCAGAGTTCACACCTAACCAGGGCTTTTCATGGTGTCTACCAAGGTTGCTCTCCTTGGATTCTGAACTAGAATTGTCCTCTGTCCTCCTCAAACTTTACTGATATGCTCCAAGGAGTGTAACTGTATTTATTGAGACTGTTTTCCCTTTGAACAAAATAAACTTCTCCAAGATCGAAATTCACTAGTTTGAATATATATATTTTTATTATGCTAACATTTCTGATTTTTAATTCTGGAAAAACAAAATCCAAGCAATGATGTGAGTACACTAACCTGCTCATACTGAGATGGCTCTATACTTTGAAGGGCCTGTGGTATATTTGTTGGCATTGAATCTTGAACATGTTAGCTGCAGAATGCCTGAAGAACAAGGACATAGAGTTTCTGTATGTATTTATTTTATTTATTTATGCAATTTATCTGTCAAGGTTGGAGCACAGAATATCAAAGAGTCATGAGAGGAATATTATAATGGAGTAATTAAAGCAAGCAGAGCATATAATTCTGGCCACAGGATTTTTCCCTCCCTCCCTTCTTTCTTGCATTTATATCCTACCTTTTCTATGCAGAGTTGAAGGTGGCATGCATAGTAGTCTCCCCTAATTTTATACCCAACTCAGCATCCATATGCAATGGCTTGGGCTAAGAGAACAAGTAGGACACAATAAATATGAAATTATGCATGGCTGAGATTGAACTTGAACCTAGGTGGTCTTAGTCCAAGCTGAACTCCTTAAGCCCTGTTCTCCACTGGCTCCATTAGTAATGAAGCCATGCCCATGATGACCCAGTGGGTCCAAAGTCATAGTCCCACAGGCTCTTCAAAATAAGGACCCCACTTTAATGTGAGAGTGAGATCACGTATTTTTCCTTTCTCATTATATAATTATTTCAAAATATTTTCTATTGCCATCTTTGACAAAAAGTGAAAAGTAGGTCTGGAAGGGGGAAAAAATCCCCACATGCTGTCACATGCTAAGTTTCTTCCTCAAAATAAAGAAAATCCTGTTAGAATGAGATGGAGAAGAAACACCAAGGGAGGTGAAAGGTAACTTTCAAGATCTGCCTCAGGAGTCCTTATTTCCACATTTTACTGCATTAAAGGAAAACACCTCGTTTCCAACTGAGTGGCAAAACAAGTAACAAAGTTAATATACCAAAAAAAACACACACACAACCCAAAAAACAAAACACCAAACCCCTATAAATCTGAAACTCTGCATATTTAAAAATAAATATTTGAATCAGATCTAGTATGCTGTTTCCCAACATTGACACTATCATAAAGAGCAGTGTTAGGGAACATCGATTAAACAAAGGGAGCAGATGGAAGGTTAACTTTTTCACCTGATGCAAATTAGTACAGCTCAAATGATTTCAATGAAGATTTGCTGAACAGCACCTGAGGACCTGGCCAGCTTTAACTTTCTTCAATAAGCAAGCAAGCAAGCAAGCACAAAACAGATGCTTAGAAGCAGACTAGTTCCAGCTAGTACATAATACTGGCAAAACATGACCAGCAAAGGTTTGGGGGGGGGGGGGGTGAGGTAGCTTTTCCTGATCTTGCAGAAGAGTATGAAGAGAGCCTTGAAGATATAGGACAGCCATTAGGAAAATATGAATGTAGCCCAGGAAAACAGGAAGGGATAAGGAAAAAACTCAAGGATGCCCTGCCTTGACTTTCTTTGGTATAAGAGGGAAGGGAAGGGAAACACTGTCAAGCTTCCAAGTTTCTATTATTATATAGCCTATCTGGTCTACCTGGTCTATCTCAAAGAGCTGGCAGCTCTCAACATAGTTACATTAGTTGTTTCTCAATGATGTAATAATATTCCATGGATTTTAAAAAAACAAACACCTCAAACATACTTTGAAAAAACAAAGGAAACCACCCATAATAGAATATAGTTTGTGCGGTGATGCGGTGACCCTCCAGATATTGTTAGCTTCTATCACAGGCTGGGTTCCCAGTTCTGCAATGAAGTAAAAGCCCCCAAATCACAGAGCAGAGTAAAACAGCCATATTCAAATTTGGTCTAAGAAGTTTGAGAAAAATAAAAGATACTTTTATGAATATGAACAGTCATTAAGCAGAGTTTGAACTCTATATCTTCAGAAGAGAACATTCTATGTCCAGGATGTCATCCCTAAGAAAGAATCTAATAATGTAATATTTGGTTCAATAGATCCAATATATTTTATGCTTGCAGAATAAAGCTGGTTTACTACGTTGAAGACATGCTTATTAATTCCCAACAGGCTTGAGGGCTTCAATCTGACATACATTTTCCTGGAAGAAATGTCTCTGAAAAATGAAAAACTTACTTCTGAGCAAACCTATTGGACTATCTTGTCATTTTCATGAAAATCTAATAGAGAGGAAAAAAACATGCTGTATCTCCTGCTAAAAATCTCCTGGTTCCTATTCCAAGTACAGAATTTTGCTGAATATTGTTGGTGGGCTGTGCATGCTTTGAAAATGATTCAGAGTGTGTGGTAACAAAAGCAAGCAGCTGTTTCGGGCATATATATAATCCTCCTTTGTGAGCCTGAAAAAGACATGGTTAACTGTCTTTAAGATGATTGTGTTTTTAATGGGTGACTCATTAAACAGCCAGTTTTTTTCAGGCTCATACAGAAACCTGAAAAAAGACACGGCTGCTTTAAAGAAGTGCTGCATGTTCCAAAGTACCTCTTCTGAATCATTTCTAATGCACACACTGTCCTACCCAATTACCCAATCAATTGATAAGAGTATTTAGAACCACTGTCTGGGTAGATCTGTGGCATGACTCTACTTCTAAAGCAGTTTTCATGTATGGTATCGTAATATCTGTCTTTTAACCCTTCGTCCTGGTTTAATATACTTTAGATAAATCCAGAAAACCATACCAATTGCAGAAGGAAGGAAGGAAGGAAGGAAGGAAGGAAGGAAGGAAGGAAGGAAGGAAGGAAGGAAGGAAGGAAGGAAGGAAGGAAGGAAGGAAGGAAGGAAGGAAGGAACCGACCGACCGACCACACTCCCAAATTTCTTCATTATTGTTCCATTGTTACAAAATAACTCTGTTTCAACTAACAGAGGCATCTGGACTCTTCCAAAACTAAGAAGCAGTGAAGCTGAGTTTCATAATACTGTGGCAGCTGGACAGCAATTGTGAAGGTAATCAACTATCTAACAATTATTGAGGTCACCATTCTTTTAGTAGATCTGAACAGGAGCTTAGAACTGGGAATAGATAAAATGTTCTAAAAGTAAGTTCTTCTCATTTTATTAGCAGTGGCTAAATTAAGGTGGAGCTAACATCAATTGCACATTACGAGGAAGAAAGCATTTCTTCTTGTTGTTACTCCATTAATTTGTCCAAACTCTGACAAGTCCAAAGTCCTGTTAGGTTATATTCATTCTCCCAGTTGAGCAGATATTTGAAGTTCAGACACAAAATTATGTCATAAATGAATGTACTGTGTTTCTTTCACTGATCTTTTCATTTTGATGCCAAATTATCATCCTGATTTGTGTTTTCCTGCTCTCCCACCTCCCAAGACCACATTCAGAGGCCAACTGATATTGACTTAATAACAAGTATTGACCAAACAGATTGGTGTACTCAAGGGCCAATACAAGTCTCTCATCTTGGCCATCTTGTAGGGATTTCCATGATGTAGTGCTGTGATACTGAATAGTTTAAGCATGACTTGGGGACTGAGCTTGCTGTTAAAACAAAAATCAATTTCTTGTTAGTGAAAATCCACCCAATTTCCTCCATAATGCCTGACAGCAACTGAACTTTGGAGGATTTCATCAAACAGCCTCTATACAATTTTTTCTCTTTTCCAAAGGTTATAACATAAAATAAATTTTATCTAGCAGCCCTCAAGAGAACACTTTGGGTTTGTAGCACTGAGCTGATTCTGACTCTTTCCATCAGTCTCTTCTGGGTAGACAACCTCCCGCTTCCCTGAATGACGCCTACATCTGATTTCTTATCTTAGCAGTGACTCAGACATAGTGGGTGAAGTTGGAGGAAGCAAACATTGGTACATATGCCATTTCATTAATATGACACTTTTCATTGCTAATTCAGAATGATGTGGCAACTTCCAATGGGCATTTTTTTAAAATGTACTTTTTAAACCTTCTAAAATAAATCATTATAATAGTTTAATTGCTAAAAATGTACACATGTCATTCACACTGTTTCTAAGCATGTTGCTAAACTAGTTATGGATGCTAGGAGTTGTACTCTAACATATCTGGAGGCTGGCATACAGCACTACACCTCCTCACCAGCAATCAACACCCAGATAAGCAGGGATTAACACCAGGACTAACACCAGACAAACAAGCAGTAAACAACAGCCTAATCAAAGACCAGGGAGCAAAACAATACCCCCTCCAACACTGGCAGGGCAAGCTACTCTATAAACAGAGAGCAAACCCCATTCTATTCTAGCACTGCAGATGTTACCTAGTTGGGTAATGAAACATCTGCAAGCAAACAACCAAGCTCAGAGAACCCCAAGGACTCCACAGTTAAACTACTAAAGGCTAGATTTTCTAGAAAGATTCCTATATCTTTAGGAAATCTATGGTCATTCAGGTATTGAATGACAAATTCTCAGTGTTTCAGACGCAATGACCACTGATGCTAAGAGATGTATTCAGCAACCTTTGAAGGATCAAAAATTTCCTGCCTCTTAAGGTAGATTATCAAATCTGGGCTTCAAAAATCCAGATAACAGCTAGATGGCAGCGTAATGACACCAGTTTTTTATCTCTTTCCTGCCAACCCATGGCCATTTGAATTTGCAAAAGAAAATAACAAGAATATCTTGGCTTGTCCTATTTTTTGCAGCTTTAATGTAATTGTGGGCTCCTCCTCACAGCCACATAAAGGGCTTCCCTTCAAAGGGTTAGGTGGCAAGAAAGTGTTGGCATTGTGCACTGTCCTCCTGGAGAGAACTCTATTCTGCCTCAGTAATGAGGCCAGTGAGTGGTGTTGTCCTTATAGTTTTAATGCAGGACAAGTTAAGTGATTTTTCCCCTCTCATGAAAATCGCCAGCTTTCAGGAAACCATCCACAATCTACCAATCAATCATCTGGGGCTGTGGGGGAGACAATTTTTGCCATATGGCTAGACCCTAGTGCATAATAAAATGTAAGGTGGATGGAAGAAGAAGAGGAAGACCTACAGCTTTATTCATATAGCAACAGTGGGTCTAACTGCATTGTTTTGCTCCCAACAGTGCAGCTGAAAAAGATGAATGGAATGAGGATGGGAAGCTGGCATTCCTTTGAGCCAGGTGAGCTACCATGTACTAGATAGGTGAGTCGATAAAGAGCAACCAGAATCTTGCTGCTCCCCACCAGTGTGCTCCAAGTGTCAATAAACTTTTCCTTCCTTCCTCCCTCCCTCCCTTCCTTCCTCCCTCCCTCCCTCCCTCATGGGGATACTTGCAACCCCAGATACCTCTGTCCTTGGATGCTGGTACAAACTTTCTCCAAAGCCTGCTGAATTTCTCTGAGCATCCTGCCTGGATGAAAAATAATGGACAAGAAAAATCTTGCTCCCTTTTAGCAAGAAGAGAAAGTGAGAGGTTTCTTAAAAGAGCAACTCATGCCCAAAATCTGGAGTTATTCATATTGTCACAAGATCTCACCTGCAGCCATCCCCCTGCAGTCTGAGCCAAGATGGCTATGGAGGGCAGTTCCCAACTACAAGAGTCAATAGGAGCTAAGCAGATCCCAGTCCTCTAACAGCATCATCAACATCATTAATGAAGCATCTTAGTTTGTGTCCATGACAAAAACTGGAGAAATTGGAAATACTAACAGTGGAACATTTAAATATGACTTAAGCCTTCCTTTATTATATGAGATGAAGGAAACAGCATAAGGACAAGTCCTTTAAAAATGTTAACTATGACATCTTTGTACTAAAGGTTAATGGTATGTTTTCTCCTATTTTCCCATTATTTAGAGCAACTAGGCAAAGATGTCGACTTTCACCCTTGCTTTTTAATATCTGTGTGGAACCCTTGGCTTGTGCTATCAGACAACAAAGGGAGATCTATGGAGTAGTACATAACTCAATTGAATGCAAATTGGCTTTATTTGCAGATGACATTCTTATGTTTATTTCTAAACCTCACACTACTATTCCAGTGTTGATTGCAAATGATATATGCCTTTAGTAAAATAGCAGGATACTCTAGTGGTCCAAATTGGAATTGATGCTATTTAGATATGTGTATACTAAAAGATATAACTCAGTTAGTAGTATGTCATATAAATAAAATATATAGAGAGTTTTCTTCAGATATCGAGATATGGGAGTCATTAAACCTCACTCTTTGGGAAAAGGTGAATGCTCTCAAAATGAATATGATCCCCAGATTAATTTATATTCTGAGAGGAATTCCAGTTTTTATATCTGGAAAATATTTTCGGCAAATAAATTCTTTGTTTAGAAAATATTTATGGGGTTCTTCAAGTCGGAGAATATTTTTTACAGAAAATGCAATTACCAATTAATGAGGGATGATTTGGTTTTCTGAATCTGGAGCTATATCATCATGCTTACCTATTGTCAAGCATTAAATATTGGAAGACAGTAATTGATGTTAATTTTCCAGTTTGGGCTACCGTGGAATATATATATATATATATATATATATATATATATATATATATATATATATATATATATTATAGTGGCTGGATAGCATAGTGGTTAGGCCACCGCCTTTGATGCAGGAGACCAGGGTTCAAATCCAGGCTGGTACCTTCCTTACCAGTAGGGGTCCTTGGGCAAAGACCCCCTAATGTTTCACCTGCCTACCTCAAATATGAGAGTGACACGGACTAAGAAAGTAATGCCGGCTTGGACGTCGCCCAGGTTAACAAAGTCCGTGTCAGATGTTGGGAAACCAGGACAATCTGGTGATGAGTGGGCTACTGGAACAAGCCATACATGGACAAGGCAAGAGAATTTGGAATTGATAGAATGCTACTACAACAGCAGACCTAATGAGAGGGGATATATGAAATATGAGGG
This sequence comes from Python bivittatus, assembly GCF_059951505.1. Taxonomy (NCBI): domain Eukaryota; kingdom Metazoa; phylum Chordata; class Lepidosauria; order Squamata; family Pythonidae; genus Python; species Python bivittatus. The sequence goes on along the minus strand of NW_028277030.1, from coordinate 64,341,399 downwards.
AACTATGGATAGACAGAAGACCTACATCCACACTAACTGAGAAACAACTAGTTACCCAGTGCTTCAACACAGTGAAAAGGAGGACTCTGAAACATTTTGTTTCTTCTCTGGATTATGCATTAACACTTTTAGGGCTGATCAAAAATTATTTTCCCACTTTCTCAATCACATTCTCCATCATAATCCAAAACTGAAGGAATGAAGGTTAATTTATTAAAACATTATATGATTTTAAAAGTGTTGATAGTATATTAAATAGAAAAAGAGAATATTTATGTCAACCCTAAGTAAACAATATATTTCAGGCTTTCACATAACCATTGGTCATTGGAAACAATTACTTATATATGAAATCCCAAAGGCTTATAATAGAATTTAGAGAACAAAGGTGAACAAATAGTTACTCTTATAAACATATTTTTGAAGGCCTAAGGATTCAATTCTTCATTCACATACCAATGGCCCTTTAAACTCTCCATCTCCCTTTTCCTCAACCCCTTTCTTAAGGAGTTATATCTCTTATTTATCATTATTTTTGTGTAATGTGTTGTCTTTTGCCCTCTCCGTTCTATGGATGTGCTAATGTCCATCATGAAAAGCTTGGCAATTCTGATGGAAACCATATTGTGGATTCTTTCCAGGTGTTCTCCTTAGATGTCTGCTTGGCTAGGTCTATGAAACAGGTTTGTGAGATCAGCTGAAAGGATAAAGTGGAGCAGTCAGAAGCCATTACCAGACTGAGGCTTCTCCAGGCCCTGTCAAACTCTAATACATTAAACGAAATTCTATCAGCAAAAAGCAATCTCCCTTGAGAGATTACTAACCCAATTTAGAATGGTCTGAGTAGATTCTTAACACCAAAACAAGACTGGCATAAAATAGAACTTGATGATCTCATTTATTTGGGCCCAGTCATGGAACAGATTTTTCTGAAGGAACTAAAGCTGTTGATGATCTCATAAGATGACCTCCCTACATAGAGCAAAAATAATGATGAATGCAGAATCAGTCTGCCTAAAACTCTGAATAGGGAATATTTATTTACTTGCAAGAATTCCTGCAGTACACTTCAAATAGCTGTCTTTCCTATGACCTAAGTTCTTAATACTTCTTGTTCCAGTTGGACTATCTGAGAATCTTTCCAAGTATCTACTTAAAATAGATTTTGAATGGATATTAACAGTGTTTATTCTGTTACCCTGCATGTTTATGCATATGCAATTTGAAGCACCCTAGCTGTCTTGAAATTCTGAGTTGTTGCTATGATATATGATACTCCACAATGATATATGATACTCCACAATCCCAGCGCTGTATGAAAAAGTATGATTCACTGTACTGAATTATACTACAGACTGCTATTACTAACTCCCAGTTGCTTTGCTTCTCTCTTTCTAGACTTGGTGTTTTGCATACTATGGCTATATATATATTGCTGAGCACAAATCGATGTACTACTGTTGACTTTTAAAGATCTGGTCCTACATTACTTAAAGGAGGGCCATCTAATCCCAAATAGGACTGTTTAAGTTTCATGCAGTTTCTCATTACTCTAATTTGGTTCATTCTGCTCCATTTTTATTAGTTTGGCTTTTTTAAAAACCTCTGAAAGCTTAATTCATTGCCTTGTCCAATTAATATTTGAGCTGTTGTCTTTTAAAAAAATGAGATAAATCTTTTCTATAGAGAAACAAATAAACAAACCCTAAAGCCATTATGAAATATTTTTGTTAAGACCAACCCAAATGTCACAAAAATAATGAACCCATTTTCAAGTTTACCCAAATTCTTTATCTGGATGGACTTTAAGTAAAATGAAGTTTGATGTTGAAATTATAAAGTTGGAATTTATTGCAGTCTTAGGATGCTGCAGAAAGAAAATCCATATTATGTTGGCTTAAAATCTCCAAGGTATTATGCAGGTACAAGATTGCATCCTAGGATGCTAAGATAAAGAAACAAAGGATGCAGACATCTTTCTTTTGTTACTCTTCCATGATTTTCTATTGGTCTTGTCTCTTTCTTCTTGCTACGAAAGCAAAATTTAAAAACTGGAACATCTGTGCAATACTTTTGGCTTGGTTGCACCAGAAGTCTTTCATCCGGAGGCACACAAAAGCTGATCCCCATTTTGGAAATATAAAATGCAACCATTATTCAGATCTCTCTGCAGCCTTAAACACAGGTTCCTTGTTGAGTCAACAGAAGCACAGAGGAACTCGGTGGCATTTTTGTATTAATGAAGCTGGAGATTAATTCTTGGTGTTATATTATGGTAAACAAAATTAGCAAAAGCCCAATCCACAGGGACCGATAGGATGGAAATATTTCCATTCTAGACTCTACAGAACGTAAATCTACCTTGTGCAAGGAAACTAAATGAGTATCTCCAAAATGCCTTTGATGTGATACAGAAACTTTATTGCCTTTATATATAAGGTCAGAAGTAGAAGAGGCATTTTGCCCAAATCAAAATCCAGATAAGCAGCACATATACTGCCTACACAAAATATATGCCAGCCTTTGCTGTACATTAAACATGAAAAGATTTGGTTTTGGTGATATGATGAACAATCACATTTTATTCATGGAAAGAGAAAGGAGATTATTGTAACACTGCTTCTCCCTTTATGTGTAAATCAAAGTGGACCATATGATTTTTCATTAATACATTTTATTTATTTATTTTTTGTAACATCATGAAATTGCAGGTCATATTCAGAGCAGGTTGTGAAGACTTTTCACATTTAAAAACAACTACAATCCAATCTAAGAAAAACCAAGAGAAAATGATAGGATTGTTTGATTACTTAAATTCCACATTCCCTAGATTAGCAAGCCTGAGCTTGCTTATTTTCTGAATTCTCTAGAATGAGTATTCTTTGTGAATAAATTTTGATTGCCATACTTAAAAAAAGAAACACTCCCCCCCTCCATCCTTTTGTCTGAACATGGTCCTGGATCATTACCTTCACAAGATTTGTAACTGCATAATATTAATACAAATTGAATTAATGATTGTATTACTAAAATCAGCATAGTACAGTGTTTTATTGATTGAGCAGAAAGCTTGCAAGTGTTGTCAGGTACATTTTCACAATTTTTAGAAATATCAAAATGCATTCCAGCAACTCTCAGGGGAAAGAATTCAATAGGGTCTAAGCCTAATAGCCTATAGTGAGTCTAAGACTCTTGTCTTCCAATATTTGCGCTACACACATTAAGCAAAGAGGTATTTACAGAGAGCAAGACACAAACATTTGGATCTACATATTTAAAATGAAAATACCTAAAGGCTAGTATGGTGTATGAGCTGTAACAATTGTCCCAAAAGGATAGGTGAAATTTTTTGTTTAAGGATCCTCTTCACTACTTGCTATGAAAACAGTCACTCAGTGATTAAAAGACAGGTTTAAATGAATGATACATCCTTTATGCAATTAAGTGATGTAGTGAAGCAATGCCTCACATTAACCTGAATGTGAGCATTTGGAAAGCCAGGTAAAAAGCAATGGAGTCCTTAATATGGCCACACAGAGACTTTGGCTTAATGGAAAAATAGAGAATTGAACTCAAGTTCAGTTGTTAATTATATAAAAATCATGGTAGCCAAACAGCACCCATTCTAAGGAGATGATCGATTAATCAGAGACAAAGACAGAAATAAGGTTGGCTCCAAATAGATTTCCACCAAGCAGGACCTATTCAAAATGAGCCAGGACAACCTGCAATCACAGCCAGAAAGATGGGACCTTTACTGTTAAGCTGATTGAGGTAGGAGACCATATGATGACCATGCTGTAAAAGGATCTTATAAATTTCCCAGTACTGTACTGTAAAACCTCAGTTTAAGGTTTGCCCCCATTAGTGGACTTCTGATGCAAGAAACAACATTTCCATTCAGATCTCCCCAACAAATAATGGACAAATCCAGTGGATATAAAGAAGTACAATTGAAGCACAGATGTTAAAGGACACTATATTTAGGTCATTTATGTCAGTTTGCATCAATTAATGCAACTTATGTTATTTGCCTAATGAAGTCACTGTGGAAGGCGTACTTTTGGATTTCGTGAGGATTTGGGAAGATAGACACCCTTCCGACTGAAGAGTCTGTTAAAGCAGGGGGTCACTGTAAAAGAAAATGATCAAGAAGATCCCAGCCTCCCTTGAGAGTTCCAGGGGCTGGACTGAGAGAAGCTGGTCTAAAATTCACTGCCCCATGAGGTGTTCTCTCTTTTGCTTGCTCTCCTCCTCACCGTTGCTGCCTTGTTCTTATCACTGCCCACTACCTCCTTCAGCGTCTCCCTTCTGCTCTTTTCCCCAGCACCATTCCTGCACTTTGATGTTGAAAGTTCCTTCCATGCTTTATAATATTGTTACTTTATGCAGGTTCAAGATGTTCTTTTACTCCCCTTTTATTTTCCAATTTTCCTTTGTTCAAGTAGAGCTTTTCCCATCCCATAAAATTTAGCTTTAAATTCCACATCTCTGACTCTTTCTGCCCTGCTCTGAATCCTGTTCCTATGTTTAATTGCTATTGCTTGACTATTTAATTGACAAGAGAGTGTCACTGGAATACAATCCCATATATTGCATGTCCATTCCTTAGTAAATTATAGTTAGAATATCTCCGCAGCTCCATTTTTTCACCTCCTTGCTTACATATCCAGCCTATATCAGAAAATTCCCTTAACATACGTTTCCCAAATGAGATTACAGTGGCCATGCTGAACTTAGCTTTACCATTAGTGCTGTTTATAAATGTTAAATATGGCTGTAATTTTAGTGTCCAAACACACTGTAAAGTAGCAGCAGGTCTGTTTCTCAAGAAAAGATTTAGACAGAATAGCGCCTCATTTTCTCTCATCTCTTGGCTTCTGCAAGGGCTAGGGATCTTCAAAGTTTTGAATAGCTCTATCGCCATTTAATGGCAGCAAGAAACATGATAAGGAAAAACTCTGCAACTGATGAATTCTTAAAAATGAAAATTTTTGCCAGGTTTTCTTGTGTCCTAATAAGCAACACTAGGAATGTACAAATGCTAGACTGGTAGCTGTTTGAAATAACCCAAACCTGAACTGTAAGATAATATAGGTGAGCTAAAACGGAAAGTAGATTGCAAAGAGAAATGTCCCTTAACACTTAAGGGAATCGTAGAGCCTGAAGACTGGATCAAACTCATCTTGGTTTTATTAACCACTCTACAGATCTGTGTAATTTCCTCTTTCCCCCCACCAAGAGCAGATAGCAGAAATCTAAGGTTGGATAAGAATTCCACATATTCCTCCAAATAAATAAATATTAAAATAAAAATATGATTTTTATATGAGTGTAACATATTCAGTCCCCTTTAACTTACAGGAGACCAACATGCAAGTACATGCCAAATCTATGGCTTTTAGAATTCTGTGATGCAGTTTGTAAACATTCAAAGAGTTATGTATATTATGGAAAAGAGCACACAACATGGGCATTTTAGTCCAAACAGCTTGCAAAAGTGCCATACTAGGAAAAACGCTGACAACAATGCATATATTTGGAAGTAGGCATAAAAAAGGGTGACTTTTTCTATGCCATATTCAAAGCTGAGGCTAAAATTGAGGCCAATAAGTTGGTAAACTCAAGGGGAAAATAGGGAAGGGAAGGATATTATAGTTTTTCCACTATGTCACAGATTCTTCATATGTCATCATAGTGACTGTAGGAATGAAAAGCTATACAATTTTAGGTTTACATTTTGTCATCTGTGGATCTCCCTGGGTACCTAGGTCTCAGGATTTTGTTTGGTTTGAAAAATGGGCAGATTTTTATAACAACAAAACCATTATTGTTTCTAAGAGCAATGATACATTAAATATCTGTCCAAATTAGAAATCTTAGATTAGATATGTGACTTAAATGTGGCCTACAAACTTTATTTCAGTGTTTTTTTCAGAACTGTATGAAACAAGTTCTGTTCATGGATGACATGCACCTAAAAGAATTGGCTGATAATATTTTATATCATTTGCATATGTTTTACTCACAGCATTTCTGTTTTATCTATGTTGTTGGAACTCATAGGTATTTCTTCTCTTTCAACAGGGCTAGGTTAAGTTTATAGTGTAGGATGCATATATTGCTTTATTGGTCTATTATCCATGGAAAATGACACATACCTCTAAATGTATTAGTACAATTGGGTATTCCAAGTTGTTGTTGCCATCTCAAAAGTTTTCATTTCAACATGACAATTCAGGAAAAAAAATGGAAAAGTTCAAAGTTGTACAATCTGTATGAACTTGTATGAACACAGTTTGATTCTCTCTCTTTATATAGGTATAAAAATATGGTTGCTGTATTTCTAACATTATAACATGTAACATTTAACAAAATTCAGAAGCCCAGAACTCCATGTTTTCAAATGCTCTGCAGGAAGACCTTAGAGAGAATATAAATAGTCTCTGAATTTCTCTTTATAAAAGACATGTTCGCTACAATCTGTTTGAATTGTTGGACAAAGTAGCACCTGCTGCTTCTCATATAGTTATGTGAGAATTGCTATAAAGGAGTGAATTTTTCTAGAGCAATATAAATGGATCACATTGTATAGCTGCAAAACAGCTCCTCCTCCAGTTTCTTAAAATAAGCTTAATTAGTTGCCCACAATCAAATGCCATATTTAAACATAATTCTCTCCATCAAACAATAGCATAGGAAACCTGTAATTCTAATCAGAATTTCATAGGTATCATTTGTGGCTCAGGTTCCCAGTTCCAATAAAATCTGTTTGGGCTTATGTGACTCCCTTCAGACAACTGCTCCATCTGCCCAATTGATATGGATTTGGAGCAGGTGCCTAGAATGGGAGTGGGACATACAGCACACATGTGCACAGATGGCAACTGGAAGCAGAGCGAGTGTGGCTGTATTAGTCTGCCTCAGCTCTCCTAGCAGTGCTGCTTTTGCCACAGTCAGTGTCTAGTTTCTTGTGCAAGAGTCAAGCAGAACTCTTTTGCCAATTATCTGGAGCGCCTGAGGACACACATTCAGTGCTGGCAGTCATAGTAAAAATAAGATTAGTTCATTCTCAGGAGCAGAGATCTGCTGGAATGTAATAAGTGCAAGTTGGAGAAAAAACAAAACTCAAAAGCCACTCAAACTCAGAACTTGTAATAGTATGTGGGAATGATCTTGGGAGAAGGAAGAAGAGCCTCAGATCAGGCAATGGTCAGATAAGAGACAGCTGAGTCTGCGGAAGGAATGTGGATGTGGTAAATGTCTCGGAAGGGACCTTCCCTAGTTTCCTGGACTGTAAAGGTGAGGTGAGAGAGATGTACTTTCAGAGTTGCAAGATTCTGTTAATGTATCCTTCCAATAAAATTAGAGCTAGTATGCTTCTTATCTAGATTACCTTGCAAGGCTGGCAAAACTCTAAATAAATGGTGTTTTCATAATGCTTTTTCTCAGGACTCAGAGAAAGACTGGTGATAATTTTGCCTAATGCTGTGGGGCTTAGGAGTACAGCTTAGGGAAGTTCTTCCTCAATGCCTGAAAATATCCAGCATGGGGAGAAAATTGGCAACAATTTAACTCAGGCCAGGATTAGACGACTATTAATTTGTTGCAGGGAAAGGGGCACAAACATATATCTTTTTTCAAAGCTTAGTAAAAGCTGAAATCATAGTAAGTCCAGTGTTATTTTGCTTTTTTTTTTTTTTCTGAAATATGAGCATCATTATATTCTTGCCGGCACCAAATGCTTTTTTCCCCATTTTCATATAAACTGGTCAGGATGTGGCCTTTTTTAGCTAATGAAACAATCAAACTATAAAGCAGATTCTGAGGAACAGAACCAATGGTTTGGATTTAGTTCATAGGATATTCAAAAATGAAAGCGATTTCACTCATTTCCTGAGCTGCTATTCTTGCTTTGATACATTCATTGGCTAATATCAGGTTTGTAGGGATGTACACAAAATGGAAAATGTATTTTGTTTTGAAACTGAAATACTCATCCTCTTCCTTAGAAATACGACAGAACTGAAACCCAGAATATTTTGGTGGTTCTGCGGTTTGAGTGAAAAAAAATCCAGGAGAGTTTTCAGACCCTCTCCCTTTCTCCTCTGCATGGACTGTGCACTGGCCTATCCCTGCTCTTTCCAGCACTTTTCTTTTCCTAACTTCTTTTGGCGTTGGCTGAGTGGGTGCAAGCCAGTTGGACATGTCATAGCTGAAGGCAAGGATATTGGTGGTGATGACAGCAGCTAAGGAGAGATAGGGAAAATGTAATGGTATATGGGAAAGACCTTGGGGGACTGGGCCAAGAGATGCTGCCTAGGGAATGGTCAGATAAAAGACAGTATAGCCTGCAGCTGGATAGAGGGTGGGGCAAGAGGCTCAGGAGAGACCCTCCCTAGTTTCTCAGGGTGTAAAGGATATGGGGGGAGAATTGTACTTTCAGACTTGCAAGATTGATGTCAGCCTTACTAGGTAGACCAGACAGAAAACACAACCAGCTGAGCTAATTCTACTTTATTGTAAAGCTACATTATATCAGTCTTGCTAAGTAGATTAGACAGGAAACATGACAAGCTAATTCTACTGTATTGTAAAGCTACATTAACATAATCTTGCAAGCCTGAAAGTACAGTTCTCCCCCATCTCCTTTACAGCCCAAGAAACTAGGGAGGGCCTCTTCTGACCCTCTTGCCCCATCCACTATCCAGCTGTGGACCATGCTGTCTCTTATCTGACCATTCCCTAGGCAGCATCTCTTGACCCAGTCTCCCAAGGTCTTTCCCACATACCATTACAGAAAAGAAGGTGCTGGGAAGATGGGGGTGGGGGTGGGGTATCTACTTGGATAGACTTTTTTAAAATCTAAAGGCAAATATCCATGTTTTCTGAGCATACTCCAGTCAATTATGAGATTTCCAAGGCAAAATTAGTCTACAACCATCTCAAGTAATCTCCAGATTCTTCTTGCATAGTTTTGATGTCTAGCTTCTGATCTATGAATCTCTGGATGTAATGTTCTACAATTTAGGAATGAAATTGTATTATTTAATTATTTAATTAATTCATGATGGATTTATGATTTTGTTTTTATGCTGTGTGTTTATTCTGTTCCATACAGTCTGGAATCATTAACTATAGATCTGTAGTGATAGATAGATAGATAGATAGATAGATAGATAGATAGATAGATAGATAGATAGACAGACAGACAGACAGACAGACAGACAGACAGACAGACTTCCAAAGCAATGAATATTTGAGAGCTGTTCCCTCTAATCTTCAAAATAAATAACACCATCAACTGAGGATGGACAATGATCACCAAGAGGTTCCAGGTTGTTGTAATTAAGTCTTATACCTGCATCCTTGCATCTTGCATCCACTGCATCCTTGAATTAAAAATGTGTATCAATATAATATTTTGTAGTAATCCTAAACAAAATTGGTAAATATACTTATATCTTTAAATAGCTCTATCCCTGTCCACCAAGGTATTCAAATATAGTGGATTTTATAAAATAATGGAATACAATTGTTTCAGAAATAAAACATTCCATAAAATAATATCAAGGTCTATTTAAAAAGCCCAGCCAAATCCCACTTTTTAAAATCATGAGTCTAAAACTGATTAGGAAAAGAGACAACTGCTTCTTTGTTGATCCTGCTATATAAAAGGCCCTGTCTTCTGTGCCCATCAACTTGATTTCATTTGAACCTCTGATGAATCCTGTCAGTTAATTAGTTTCTGCCTTTCAAAGTGGTTATGTATTGGGTATTGTCTGAGTTAACAGCTGCTGGTGCAATAGGATGCTGGCCCATGCACATGGATTTTCATAGCCATTTATAAATGAAATTTATAAATTTATAAATTCTCTTAGAATTGGTTCCACAGTCTACTGGGGAACAGAAGAGAAATCCCTGATGCTCTTAGCTATGACAGTCAGATGGAATCTTGGCATTCAAAAGCAAGGCATTTGTGAGCTTTAGATGTTGTGATAAAACAACTGGAAAAGATTATCCCCCTTTCTTATGTGCTTGCAAGCTTCCCTTGCACTGCAGAATTGGCTTCTGAAATAAATGGGTGGAGTATACCCAACTATCTACTAAATTGAAGCTTCAGTGCCTCTCTGCTTTGCCTTCTGTATAGCTCTTATGTCAAGTAGTTCAGCAACAATGTAATATTTTACTGGATGACTGGCAATCCAAATCTTTCTAGAAATCTAGTATTATTGGTCCTTTAGGCTGTGGCTGATGGGAGTGGAAGTTGAAAGCAGGGCTACCTCTGCGTTAATCACTTGTCCTACTTCCTTTCAAAGGATTCTCAAAATAGTTACTTACTACTGAGCATAGCTCAGTACATAGCTGATACTCCAGCAGGTACTCCAGTGCATAGCTAGAAGTTTTCAATGTACCATTTTAACTCAAAGAGGAAACAAGGAAAGGTTTAATGACTCAATGTTAGTGCTGAATTCAAGAGAAATAATGGGCCCAGGAAACATACATTTTAACATCCCTTTAAAAAATGAAATGGCAAATAATAACTTATTCCAGAACTGGTTCACAGAGTACCTGCTGATCAGTAAAAACAATCTGGCAAAGAAGATCTGCTGCTTTGCCCCAGCCCCTACCTCTTCATCATACCTAAACTATTTTCCTGATTTATTTCAGAAATGTAAAATGTATGATCAGTATATTTCAAGCTGTGCTTCTTTATTATCTTGAGCACAACAAAATTTGAATAGAATAAAAAGTCTAACAAAGGAAGATGAAGAAGAAATCATTGCAAGGCTTTCATGCTAATTTGGGGTGGGAATAAATTTTCTTGAGAATATATTTCCTAGGAACCTACCTTAGGCAGTATTAGACTTCACAAAGTTTCTCTCAAAGAGGTGAATTTTCAAATGGATGAGCATCTACATTTATAGCATGTTATTGTACTTCATGCTGAGTCTGTTGATTTTCCTTCAGGGGGGAAAACCCTATGGAATCACACCTACAACTTCCATCAGTTGGACCAAGAAGGGAGCTTTTGCAACAGTCTGTAACATGCAAACTCTGCTCGGAAACGCAGGAACCCTGCTGAGCAGATTTTGGCTCCCTGCAGGGGAAGGGCTGGCATGAGAAAAAGGGGGAGGAAAATATCTCACTGTGTAACAGAAGTGTACACATGCAACATGAGATTTTTGCCCCAAGTGTTTGAAACATACTTCTCCTTAAAGGACAGCAGCAACAATCTAGTAGAGCGCAGTGCTAAAGTACAGTGATTTTACAGCATTTACAGTAAATAATGATGTTATTGATTTATTAGAAAGCGGGTTATTTTCTCTTTCCAGCCTGTCATGCCATCCAATTAAACAAACAAACAAACTGGAAATATTGGTAAATTTTTGTTTGTTTTTTGTACAGCAGTGGTAGAAAGTTGTATACAAACATTACAGCCTTTACAAAATGACCTCTTTTTGACAAACGTTACTGGAGAACCCATAAACACCTCAAGAAAATAAGAAAGGCACAAATGTTTACCAGTGAATGCTATCACTTGCTAGGCTGAAAGAAAAATAATTGTGCATACTATGAATCCTGAGCTAATGATTCATTAAAAAAATATGGACAAAGCATGAATACCAATGGCGAGTAGTAGAAGACCCAGACTTTTAGCTGCTACTCCCTTGACCTTGCTCTATGATACCTAAGCTTTAGTGAAGTCAATGTAACAAAATTAGTCTCTGAATTGAGGCAATTAAAATGATGATGAATATTGTACTTTGAAATTCATTAGCTTTCATTCTCCTTTAGCATCTTTCACTGTAAGCTTTTCTCTTGTAGGCATAAGCCCTTTCCTACAACCGGGGAGCTTTGAAAAGAGCATATAGACACTCTCAAAGGTAAAAGGAGACAAAGAATAAGAGAAACAATCACTTACTATGTGACATAAGAAATTAAAGTCACACAGCGGATTGTCTAAAATCCTTTCTGGATAAAGCTATACTATCTGCTATATTAGGAGATGTGGAGGTGACTGAACTGACTATTCCAAAGCCTACAAAGCTCATGAAAGCAGGTCAGAATGATAATTGTCTCCTCCTCCTCCTCCTCCTCCTTGATTTCGGTCCCAGTTTAACAGTGATATGAAACATTTTCCCCATTCCACATGTTGGCTGTGTGTCTGGGGACTGGCAATGCTTTGGATCTTATGACTCCAGAGTCTCTCCCAGTCTGTTCATGACAAGCCTCCTGATCCACCCATATTTGCTTCTGCTGACAGTGGAGCACTAGCATCAAAAAGACAAACACTGCTAAGGCTACCAGGGGAGTTAGTAGTTCAGCAACATCTGTTGATTACATGCTCCCCATTTCTACTTTAATTCATGTGATTTAAAGGGGAGAGTTGTGCCCTGAATGCATTAGTACTTTTGAAGGAAAAGTATTTCTTGATCATTGTTCTCCAGTGCCTTTGTTGCTCTAAGTGTCTGAACTGCTATAACTTGTCTAGGATTTAATGTAGATGAGAGAACATGCATGCAGGAATACATGAAGAAGTAGCCAGCAAATGTTTATCAAGAGAGTAGCAGAAGATGCAGGAAGTAAAAAGGGGTGGCAGCAAATCACAAGGACAAGCATTTGAAGCTTCATTGCTAAGAAGTGAAGCCCCTCAAGCTCAGGCTCAAGCAGGTTAGGTAGAAGGAAGGGAGGGAGAGACAGACTTTCTTATTATTATTATTTTACAGGCACTATATTTTGAAGTGAAAGGGGGAGGGAGGGAGGGAGGGAGGGAGGGAGGGAGGGAAGAAGGAAAGAAACCCAAACCAGGGCAAGCAAGCAGGATATATCTGGTGGTAAGTTCTTTAATAATAGTAGAAGGAACAATGTTTTATTTTTATGTATTTTTTTAAATTTACCAGGACTTATATGCAACTCCAATTTCAATGAACTTTGACCAACTTATAAACCGTCTTGGAGTAAGAAGGTTAAAAACAGCAGCTAGAGGTAGGAAAGAGGGATCAACCTATGAAAGCAATGTTACCTGCAGTCATGTGGGTAATTTCATGAATATTCTTGCTAGCATGATTCCTCTATTAGTGTTGTAAAATAGAGCTAGTGGTTCATGTTTGTTATTGAGGATCTGTCCATGGTGCTGGATGGCTGACTTTTCCATCTGAATATTCTGAGCTTCACATTTTGATTAGCTACAGACTAAAGCCAGGGAATAAATTTATTTTCAACAGAATAAGGTAAGAAGTGCCAAAAAATTTCCAACTTTTAGAATGATTTACTAAAGAACTAATTATACCATAGCATGAAGTTCTATTTTATCCAAGCACTCACTTCAAAATCTGTTTAAAACATCAGGGCTTTTTAATGTCATTCTATAGTTAGCTTTAGAAAATTATATCTAAAATGGGATTGGAAAAATTAATTTCTCTAATGGACACTTTATCTTGTATCCCAACAAGGTAAAAGGAGATTTCATGCAGTAGCAGTAAAGACTGTTCTATAAATTTAGTTGTGAAATGACTTTGGTTTCCTCTGGGCTGAGAAAAAAAATAATTATTGCTGAAATCTGGTAGCATGTTCAGAATTTTTACACTTAGATACCGGTCAAAACTTCAAAAGTTAAAGCTTACCTGATCAGCATGTTCATGGATTTGAATTAATAATTAGCTTTTAAACTGGTTCATTGTTGTGTGATGAGTTAATGGGTATCTTTTACAGTCAAACAACAATTTTAAAAAATGGAGAGAAATGGCTTCTAGCCAACTTCCCAACTGACTGTGATCAGGGGAAGATTCTTTTTTTGGTAGCAGAATTACTCTTTATTATGCTTCTAGTTTAGTGTACTCAGCTGCCCAAAGCAGAATAGCTAATGTTACCTTCTCTCAATTGAAGTCAAGTTCCATAGATTCATGACTGACCAAATTATTTTGACACTTGACTCAGAGCTTCCCACAAAACTTGCAGAAGTGCCAGTCCAAGAGAGTAAAAATGAAATAACCTAAAAGAAATTCACATTTTTCTACCCTTTCTTTCTTGACATTTCAAATTTATTCCCTGAAATAGCAACTTCATTGTGTCCAATGGTAGGACCATTCATTCTCCATTTTCTTTTCTCTTGCTAGAGAACTAAACATTTGCATTTGTCATTTTGTGGCAATTTCACATTGTATTTGGACCCTAAGGATTCAATGCTTATATTCCACTGCATCCCTAAATATCCCTATTGTTGTTGTTGTTTAGTCGTTAAGTCGTGTCCGACTCTTCGTGACCCCATGAACCATATTGCGCCAGGCCTTCCTGTCCTTCACTGCCTCCCTGAGTTTGCTCAGTTTCTTGCTCATTGCTTCAGTGATGCTATCTAGCCATCTCATCCTCTGCCGTCCTCTTCTCCTTTTGCCTTCAATCTTTCCCAGCATCAGGGTTTTCTCCAAGGAGATCTCTCTTCGCATTAGGTGACCAAAGTATCTGAGCTTGAGCTTCATTATCGATCCTTCCAATGAGCAATCAGGGTTGATTTCCTTTAAGACTGACTGGTTTGACCTCCTAGCAGTCCAGGGGACTCTCAAGAGTCTTCTCCAGCACCACAGTTCAAAGGCATCAATTCTTTGGCGCTCAGCCTTCTTTATGGTCCAGCTCTCACAGCCATATATTACTACTGGAAAAACCATAGCTTTGACTATGCAGATCTTTGTCGGCAAGGTGACGTCTCTGCTTTTTAATATGCTATCTAGGCTTGCCATAGCTTTCCTCCCTAGGAGCAAGCATCTTTTAATTTCATGGCTGCAGTCTCTGTCTGCGGTGATCTTGGAGCCCAAATAAATGAAGTCTGTTACTGCTTCCATTTCTACCCCTTCTATTTGCCAGGAATTGATGGGTTCAGATGCCATGATCTTAGTTTTTTTAATGTTGAGTTTCAAGCCAGCTTTCGCACTCTCCTCTTTCACCCTCATCAAGAGGCTCTTTAGTTCTTCTTCACTTTCTGCCATTAGGGTGGTATCGTCTGCATATCTGAGGTTGTTGATGATTCTCCCTGCAATCTTAATTCCAGCTTGTGATTCTTCCAGCCTGGTATTTCTCATGATGTACTCTGCATATAGATTAAATAAGCAGGGTGACAGTATACAGCCTTGTCGTACACCTTTCCCTATTTTGAACCAATCAGTTCTACTGAATTCAATTAAACTTACTTTTTTGTGTTGATTTAGGACTGAACCATAAATTAAATACAGTAAAACTTGTCAAGCTCAGTTCTAGTGGTAGTGTCAGTTTTGAATGTGTGAAATTAGCTATGAAATTAACTATGAAATTTAAGATTACCTCAGCTTCTATATTATTGCTCCTGAGTGTTGCTGCCACAATAGCAGATGACTTCCACCATGCAGTGCTTATGGAAGCTCTGGGCACATGAAGAAATGGTTAAGAGAAGTCAACAATAAAATCCATGGGGACATGATTAAGGAATATTATGTTTATATGATTTGTATCGGTGATATAATTGGGGTATCATGATAACGCTTTTCAAAAATTGGGTTTTTTGGACATGCAATGAGGAATGGTGGGGGAGCAATAGAGAGAATCTTCAAGTTCAATAACTATAAAGGAATTAGGGGCAATCTTGGGAAAAGTATGAATTACCCACAGTTATTAGAGAAACCTATGCTAGTGGAAACAATTGACCTGTTCTATCTCAAAGAGTTGACAATGACTGCCACATTGTTCTTCCAATTAGAGTGTGTCTATTGATCATAAAAGCAGAACCAATATAATTTCAACTTTGTGAGGGTGCAATGTGTATCTTTTTTATTATTATTTGTGCCATAGATTTTTTTTTTCATTCCTAGTCATCACATTCTGAAGAATGATGAGCTGTTAGTTCCTTTGATTTGCTGTGATAGCTTTTTATCTCCTTGACACAGTATGCTTATTGAGTGCAATTTGTACCATTTTCCTCTAAAATTTAAACTCTCTTGATTTCTGTAACTGTCACATTAGAATTTGTTGGCTGATTGTCATTAAAAACTGAACTACATTCTGAATTTTATGTGTTTATGTTGCAAGTATGTTGAACTTCCAAAAAATCAGTTCCATGAATTCAGGAAAGCACATTCATTCCTATGAATCCTCTCAATATCTCTGAAATCTGGCTTGGATGTTCCTGTACACAATGCCTGCTACTTGGTTGTGCCATTCCTGCCTGCATCTTACACCCTGCCACTATGTGTTGGACTGTCTCTGAGGCCTCTTTGCACAATCTGCACCTTAGGTCCTGTCTAGTGTGGTAGACCCTTACTTCTATGGATCTGGTGCTTAGTGCCTGTTCTTGTGCTGCTATGATCAGTGCCTCAGTGCGGTCTTTTAGTCCAGCCTTTCCAGCCACTGGTAGGATTTCCCAATGTCAGCCACCTCAGCAATCTGTCGAGGTACATCCCATGCAGGGTCTTGTCTTGCCATGGTATTTCCTCCACTTGAACTTCCTCCCATGTCTGCTGCTGCCTGAGGCATTCTCTCAGCAGCTCATCTTTGGGTGCCATCTTAGTGATGTACTCCTGGATGCTCCGAGTTTCATCCAGGACAGTGGCTTTGACACTCATCAGACCCCGCCTGCCCTCTTTGCAGCTGGTGTACAGTCTCTGGGTGTTGGACTTGGGGTGGAAACCTCCGTACATTGTGAGGAGTTTCTGGGTCTTCAGATCAGCAGCCTCCATGTCCTCCTTTGGCCAGCTCACTATACTGGCAGGGTATCTGATGACTGGCAAGGCATACATGTTGATGGCATGGATCTTGTTCTTCCCACTAAGATGGCTCTTCAGGACCTGCCTTATCCTTTGGTGGTACTTGAATGTTGGTTCCTTTCTCATTGTGGTTCCCTTGTGACTGTGGGATACCAAAGTATGTCTGTCTGCTATGTGACCCACTGGTAGTTCCATCCCATCAGTCTTAACTACCTTCCTTCTCTTTACTACCATCCAACCACATTTCTCCAGTCCAAATGACATTCCAATGTCCTCACTGTAGATCTGTGTCAGGTGGATCAGCGAGTCAATGTCTTGTTCAGTCTTAGTATACAGCTTGATGTCATCCATGTAGAGGAGGTGGCTGATGGTAGTTCCACTCTTGAACTTGTATCTGTATCCAGTCCTTGTGATTATCTGGCTAAGGGGGTTCAAGCCTATGCAGAACAGCAGCAGGGACAGTGCATCAGCTTTGTATATCCTGCACTTGATGGCCACTTGCATGAGCTTCTTGAATTGACTTCCAGTGTTGTGTTCCACAGTCCCATTGAGTTCTTGAGGAAGGTCCTTAGTGCCCTGTTGACTTTGTATAGTGCCAGGCATTCACAGATCCATGTGTGTGGCATTGAGTCATAAGCTTTACAGGAAAGTCAATCCAGGCTCTGCTGAGATTGGTTTGTCTAAACCTTAAGTCTTGGGCAACTGCTCTATCTATGAGTAAGTGGTGTTTTGACCCTCTGGTGTCATTCCCAATGCCCTTCTGAGCTGTGCTCATGTATGGTCCTGTAGCTTGGTGGCTATGATGCCTGATAGGACTTTCCATGTTGTGGGGAGGCAGGTTATTGGCCGGTAGTTGGATGGTGCTGTTCCCTTGTGGGGATCTTTCTTCATCAGCACTGTCCTTTCTTGTGTTATTCAGTCTGGGTGGAAGCCTGCTGGTTCATCTGTGCTCCTAGGTGTTCATGTACTGCTGTTAGTTTCTTTAGCCAATAGGTGTGGATCATGTCTGGGCCAGGTGCTGTCCAACTCTTCATGTTCTTGACCTGCTGTAAGATGTCTGCTACTGTGATGGTGACTGATTCCTGTTCTGGGAGATTGTTGTGGTCTGCTCTCAGGTCTTGCAGCCACTTTGCACTGGTGTTTTGTGTCATTCCTTTCTCCCATATGTTCTTCCAGTACTGTTCAGTTTTTGCTGTTGGTGGTTCTGCTGTTACTATGTTGTTGCACTGGAGTTGGGAGTAACCTTGGATGATTCTTTGCAGAACAGGGCATTTATCTTCTTGGCCTCTGCTTCTGTGGTGTAGTGTATCTCCTTAGCCTGGTAGCCAGTGCTGTGGGCTTTTGTTTAGCCGTCTCTAGGGCTTCAGATGGAGTCAGGCCCTTGTATTTTTTTCAGTAGCCAAGTCTTATCCTTAATCTCCACATCCTTCTGTAGTTCCACCAGGTGAGTAACTTCTCTCCAAGTTGCCTTGATCTTATGCCTCCAACCTCTTTTTACAGGCAGTGGAGGGGTATGTACCACTGTTCTTGATCGTGTAGCCAAGCATTTCCAGGATTACAGAGCTGTAGTATATACCATTTCATTGGTTTGCATTGTGGTGGTAGTAGGGATTGTTGTGAGGGCTCTTTTAGCATTTTCTCCCATACTATCTGATGGTACTTCTCCACTGAGCCTTGGTGTCAGTGAAGTGGGGGTGGCAGTGACGTTCCAGCTTCAGGTGCTGGCTGCACATCCAGTTGTTCTTCTAGGTCTTTTTGAGTCCAAGATGTAATGTGAAGTTGGTCTATCTCAATCTTCAACTAAATTGAAGCATTGGGTAACTAGTTGTTTCTCAGTGTGGATGTAGGTCTTCTGTCCATCCATAGTTCCCTCATATGTTTCATTTATCCTCTCTCATTAGGTCTACCGTTGTAATAGCATTCCATTATAGATTCTCTTGTCTTGTCCATGTATGGTTTGTAGTCCACTTATTGTCAGATAGTTCTGGTCCCCCAACATCTGGTTAATCCAGGTGATATCCAAGCTGGCATGACTCTCGTAGTACGTTTCACTCTCATATCTGAGGTAGGCAAGTGAAGCGTTAGGGGGTCTTTGCCCAAGGACCCCTATTGGTAAGGTAGGTAAGAGCTAGGATTCAAACCCTCGTCTCCTGCATCAAAGGGCAGTGCTCTAATCACTAAGCTACCCAGCCACTTCATATATATTAAGGAGAAGAAAAAAAAGCCAAGAATTTGTATCCACAAATTATTTTCAAAGAATTTTTTGTGAATTTCAGTTCTGGACAAAGTCCAGAGAAAGGGTATTGGTCTTACAATTCTTGCTGGAAATACAAAGAAAGGGTGGGAGGAAAGTTTGGGGATTTTGTAGAAGACATGAGTAGCCTGAGTTCAAAGATGCACAACCTGAAGTTGAATAGATCCCCCCAAGGCTATTCCAAAACTTGCTATTGATTTATCCCATTCAGCATCCAAACAGCAGCTGTAAGCTCTCCCATTGATTGAAACAATACTGACACATTTTGATAGATGGATTCAGTGCCCTTGTCTAATTGCTTGCTGGCATTAGACTACTGGCATTTATTATCTCTTTATACGCTTATCCAAACAAATTTCTAGAGCAATTTCAAGGATTTAATATTTTTTTTAATTTATTAAAACCAGGGCTTCCTGACAAGCGAAGAAGAGGCAGTGGGATCAGATGAACCAGTCATACCACGATTTAATATTCTTCCTACACTCACCAGTCCAGGAGGAAATCAACATCAAGTTATATTGCCTACTCCTTTCTGGGTCACTGACGGTTACATCATTAGGAGCTGTAACAATATCCTCTTGACGCTATTGATTAACAAGCTGGCTTGGATGGGTGATATGTCAATTGATCTCCAGTTCCTATAATTAAAATGTTCCCATTGGCAGAGATTGTTCTGTGTACTTACAAATACTGGTCTCTTAAGTATTTGTGGAACTAAATGATAGATAAGCAGGAAGAGCATGGCTGAAAACAACCCACCCTTCAAGGTGACTTTTTAGAAAACTGGTTTTGGTTTCTTTGTGTTCTTTGTAACTCCTTATCCTTTGTTCTCTTCTACCACTGCCAGTGCTGCAGTAGTCTTCATCCTTTATCTGAAGCTCTGTTTTTATTGCTGATAAACAATCCACTCTAATCTCTTTGCTTCGTGCATCAGGTATTTGAGGTATATAATTGAGAAAACCTATTAAGTGCTCGGGTACCATGGTGAAGGGCATAGTACAGACAATTGAAGAGTGATTAATGGAAGATGTGGCTGGGAAGCATCATAAAGCTTATTCAGGGAGTTGCTGTGTTTACATACTAAATAGGAGAGGATTTCTGCCAACTTGGAAATTTTCCATCCAAAATAATAATTATGTTCTTTAAAGCCAACATCAGTTATTAACATAACATGTAGCAGTCAAGACACACACAAACACACACACGACAAAGGCACTCTTCCCCATTCAGATAAATTTGCCTACTCAAACTTGGCCAACAAAGCCTGTATATTAAAGTTGATCAGTTGATAAAAAGCAGATTTAGAATGATAAGTGTGGAAAATTTGCACTTTTACAGTGTGGCTGCACTATACACATCTGTTCAGTACTGAGATCAGTGGGACTCACTCCCACAAATATTGTAGCACTGCAACAGTGTGTTAATGTGTTTCTATGTGTCTGTGGGGTGGGGGGGTGCTAACACACTATAGTAGAAAAAAACTGACGTTAAAAATAATGTATCTTAATGCAGATCCAGTTTGAAATACATTTCTCAAGCCACATAAAGATGGAGACAGAAAGAAAATAGCTTGAAAGAAATTAGGGACTAATAATCTTCTCTGAGGACTGCAGCCATAACAAATCATACTGTATGCACAACTGCTAATCACAAGACATTAAGTGCTTTACCACCAAGTGTGACATTTTATTTTATAGAATATGTAGAATAACAGACACAAAATATTTCACAATTATCCACTGCTATTAATCAGTGACTCTTATTCCAGATATCCTGGTTACAAACTCCAGACTAATTTTAATTGGGAATATTGAAGTCTATCTATAAAAGACTTATTTTAAAGGCCATAATCTAGACCTGCAAGCCCACCTGTGTATTTTTACTTAATTAGAAATTTGTACATTGTTTTCAGAGAGACATCCCTCTAGGTAAGGGAGCATAGAATTTAGCCTCTAAGTGTTTTCCTTCTGCTGTCAGCATTATTATATCACTCAGTAGTGAACTACTAGGCCCAAAGCTCAGGAGATCAGCTGACCCTAAAGGTTACATGACTCTAGTACTTTTATGTCATAGGATGCTAGTGTTAGCACCTGTGTTTCCATTTGTTTGCTCAGATTTCCTTTTATAACACCTTTTTGCTGCTTGTGCATCATTTCTGGTGGCCGCCTTTTGCCATCTTGGTTAGCATTCTCTAACCACCATAGTAGAAGTGCTACTGCTAGCATTGAACATTTTGATACAATCAGGAAGAAGGATCATTCTTGAACCTTTATTTTCATTTTCTGTAATGAATAAGACTCTTTGAAGGCAATGTCACTTACTGTAATGTAATGGGCTTGAGGAACACGAGGAAGAGTCACAACAATCAGATAAAAGAAAGTTGAGTCTGAGGGAGAAATGTAATTTGGGAAAACATCTTAGACTTGACCCTCCCTAGTTCTCACAAAGATGGAGGGAGGGAAGAGGGAAGCGTATCCTGACTTGCAAGATTCTATTGCTGTAACCTTATAATAAAAGTAGTATTACCATTCATAACTTTGGTTTTCTAGTCTGGTCTACCTTGATGGGCTGACATGTTAGAGTTAGAGTTTATGCTCCTAATCTGGAAGTTTCATTTTTCCCATGTTGGGGCCAAAGTCTGGAATACCACAAAACATTTCCTATTCTAGAGGATCCACTTCCAGAAATGAGTCATTCTTGGGATATTCAGATTGGCCAATTCCTTTCTTTTGCTGAATGTTCTGGAAATGAACTTCCCTAATGAAAAACATTGTCAATTTTCAGTAAATCAATTTCATACAGTTATAATGCTTAAAAAAAAACCACACACCTGACTTAGGACATTTGTATCCCACCATGTGGCCCTCATTGAATTCAGCTAGGTCTTGCAAAACTAGCTGGAAGCATAAATTTGTACACATGGATTTTATAATGAAATGAACACCATGATAAACACTTCACTTCAAACACTTGGATTGTGCCAACATTTGGGCATTATTCCCCTTCCTTCTCCATACCGAAGAAATATTAGCCAAAAAAAGACGGCCTAATCTTGGGATGAGGGGAAAGTCTTGTTGTCAGGTAAATTCAGCACTTACTGCCAACATTTTTGTTTTAATGAAATAATTAAAGTCAAATAATTCATGTTTATAATAAGTACTTGATTATTATCTAAGTAAACCCTCTTGTCTGTACTAGAGACATGGAATTCCAAACAACATAAGATCAAGTCCTTTAAGGTTTAAATGTGCATCTACTAGTCACTTTTTAATGTGACAGTTTCCTACAACCTATGCAAATCTATCTATTCCTTCTGCCGTTACACTACATTTTCTCTGCATTGGAGAATCATTGAAATCCAGCCTTGTATCTCTTTAGGAATCATTATAAATTCCCTTAAAATGGAGTTTAGGATTTATTAGGTCTTTTAAATCACCTATTAAATGGATGGTTTGCAATGTTTCTAAAATATGTGCCAATATTATTCAGTATTCAAATAGATGTGCTATACTTTCTTCATTGCAAATTAGTTATAACCAGGATCTATTTTGTTCTTAGGTAAACCCCAAATTTCCAATTCAGCAGGAGAAAATGTGGTCGATTAGTCAACACCTGGCACCATAGAATATATTAATACAGTTGCTAGGAATGTGAATGGTAATATAAACTTCCCTCTACTCTGTCTTCCTGCAGAGAGTCACAGAATCAGCTATATTCGTTATCTGGCCCATTATAGTTACTTGCACTCAAAAATCATTACAGTTGTTTGTGGAGATATGCTGGGAATTTCTCTTTGCTGATTCCACCATTGGCTGAATCATTGCCTTTTCGTATTTCAGAGTATGGAGAAACTTAATGAGACTTTAATGGCAGTCTGACAGCTTCTTCCCCAAGTGGTAAACTAAAAATGATCTAATGCACATTAGAACTTGTAGTTCTGAGTACAACTATTGCTTGAATGGTTGATGATTTGTGATTGAGAGGGAAATTCTGAATTCACTGTAAATGAAATCCCAGGTGGTGGGCTTTATCTCATTGGCTGAGTTCAGAAGTCATTTAGTGCACCTGTAATATTTTCAGATAGATGCCTGGTGAGTATTTTGGCATACTGTAAAGAATTAAAATATTGATGGTCCTAGTTTTCATAAAAACAACATAATAATAAGATTGTAGAGGCTGTGAACTCAGAAACTATTTATTTTATCTGGAATAACAGTTTTAAACAGTTGCATTGCTGTAGAACCAATGGGCAAATGTGATGCCATTGCTGATCTTTTACAAATTAATTGCAAGAATGCACCTGAGCTTTTGTCTCATGCAAACGATTCATTTTAAATGTATGTTTTCTCTCCCACATTCATAAACTATGGCGACCTCTATATGAACATCAGTTATCCACACAGACAGCTGGAATTATATAAGAGCATTTCTTTCAGACTTTGACAAATCACTATTTCAGTTTTCTTAATTGGTATCAAGGGAAAATTCAGGACATATTTTTACATCTAGGCCATTTCACATGGAAAAATCCCCAAGCAGATTTATACTATCCATTTCCATGATGGTTCCACCAAACACTATCTTACTCTGATACTTCCTTTCCATTTTGAATTGCTTGAGATGGCAAACATTTTTCGGTCATTTATTTGGCTATCTTCCTATCGCTGTGTAAAAGAGTATGATTTGAAGCAATTTACTGTTGTGTAGCATAGCTTTCTGCAACTTGTGATTTCCAAGTGTATTGGATTTCTATAATCCTAATAAGCGTTAATTTAGCAAAGAATTGTATGAACTGAAGTCTAATGTATCTGAAGGCACGTGGTTGAAGAAGTTATCATGTCAGATATAGAATGGTAACACCACAAGCATTACTTCTGCTTACATACTTTGAGGATAAATGAGCCAGAGGGTTAGGACACTATACAATGAGCACGTGCAATAAATCCATACTAATACTAAGAATTTCATTTTTAAAAAAAAAAGAATGGACCAAAATAGGCATATTTCTTGATGAACAGGATGAAGAGCTTTTGTAAAATGTATGTAAAAGAAATGCAAAACAGATAAATTATTTAATCCCTAGTTGACATTCCTTCAAATAAACACAAAACCTGAGAAATGTTTTTAGACCAATTCTAATTTTATCATAATGAGTTACCATTTATGCAAAAGGATCAGAATGATACTTTACTGTGCAAAGAAGGTGAATATTCATTATGTATGTTACTGAACTTTAATCATTTAATACTACTCTTGAGTTTCAGGACTAGAGAAAGAAACAAACTGATGAACTAGTGAAAATTAATGTATTCTACACATAGAGCCTACATCCCTCTGAATTTTAGCTCAGCTAATCAATCTGAGGTTTTAAAACCTCTACTTTCCAGAAAATGCATCCTGAACCACTGCATCTTCAGAGAGACTCACTGTGGTAAAATGGTTAGAGCAGTGTTTCTCAACCTTGGCAATTTGAAGATATGTGGACTTCAACTCCCAGAATTCCCCAGCCAGCAAGGCTGGCTAGGGAATTCTGGGAGTTGAAGTCCACACTTCTTCAAACTGCCAAGTTTGAGAAACACTGGGTTAGAGTGTTGGATAAGGACTGGGGAGACTCAGATTTAAATTCTGACTGAAGACTGAAACTCATGAAGTGGCTGTACAATTCCATATGATAGGTTAGGCTGAATCAGAATATAAGAGAAGAGAAAGATGTACACCTTCTTAAACTTTAGGAAGAAAGATGGGATATCAGTACAACACATTATATTTGCAAGCTAAATATTGTAGAGGTGGGCTTTTTTTTTTTTTTGCATATTATTTTTATTGTTATTGATTTGTTTGTAACTTGGGTTTCTGTAAAAAGAAAAGTTGTATAACCATATTAACAACAACAGTTATAATGAACAAAGAAAGAAATGGTTTCTTTTTTCCTTTGTAGTTAAGTAATCTTAACTATCCCAGTGATTTAGGTTTGTCACCAACTGCTTTGTAATTATGTGTTAGGTTTTTGAAGTTACTATTTATTTATTCTCTTTTTATAGGCAAATTGTGAGAGGGGTGGTTTAAAAATCTTTAAAATAAATACAAAAATTATTGCAGCATTAAAGATGGCTTCCTTAAGAACATCCCTTTTCAACACCAAGTGTTTCTGTTAACATATTGTCAGCTTTACCAGGTAGACCAAACAGGAAATATGACCAGATAAGCTAATTCTACTTTATTGTAAAGCTACATTAACAGAATCCTGCAACTCTGAAAATATGATTCTCCCTCTGTGTCCTTTATAGCCTGAGAAACTAGGGAGGGTCTCTTCTGAGCCTCTTGCCCATCCACTATGCAGCTGCGGACTGTGCTGTCTCTTATCTGACCATTCCCTAGACAGCATTTCTCTGTCCCATCTCCCATGGTCTTTCTCACATACCATTACACATACTCATCAAATATAGGACAGTGCTGTGATACGATTACACAAGTGTATTGTTGTTCTTTCTCCTGTAAAGGAAAGCAATACTAGCAATAGTCAATTTCTATAAATCTAGCTTCTATAAAGCCATACCAATAAATATTTTATTTAAGAGACTTGTTCCCTTGGATGCATTTCCCCCCATAAAGTTCTTTGATGTGTGGCTAGAGCAGAGTGCATATAGCTTTGAAAATCTCTTTTGTGCTAAGGTTAGCTAAGTGAATATTTCCCTTTAGGTTCTATAATGCAAGCTTCTGTTCAGCAATGATCACTTCAAGAACTTGATTGGAGAAAGCTTTGAAGATGTTAGTTTATGAGCGATCAGATGTTCTATAGCATGGTATTATTTTCCACATCCTTACTTTTTTGCTTACTGATCTGTCTTAAAGAGAAATTTTGAAGGGGTGTCATACTGAAATAGATACAGTATTTAATGAATTGTCTTCTACACATTTTTACACATTCAATAACTATGTGATCCAGACATGGAGTAAATGTCTTGATTTGCAGGTAAATGTTCAGCCTCCTTCCACGTCTGATGTATCTACAACCAGACACTGGAAATGTGTTTTTTCTTAATCTTTGAGCTTTGTGAAATGCCCTATTTTGTGGAGGCTTATAGCTTCAGATAATGTCCAAAATAAAGCATTTGTTGTCGTCTTCAGAATGAGATCAGCAGGCCTAGGTCTGGCAGTATATTAAGACAAAGCTTAAAAAACATTTCACATCATTCATACACACACACACACACACACACACATAAACATAAGAAGTTTATCACATTTTTTAAAGAAGCCAATTCTGTTCCACAGTTAATTAACATTTAGCAGGATATTCCTTCTTCTACCTATAAAAATGTTCCTAAAATATTAATGAAGTTCTGCTAAAGAAGATAGTGGTTAAAAATACCAGCAAATCAGGACAGAGTAGGATAGGAGATGCTACCATAATGAGTAAAGGTTCTCTTGGATTGGTTCTAGTTCACCATTGTTTTAAGCAAATTTCTGCACCAGTTTTTGAAAAATACTAGGAGGGTACAAAACCTTTTATGTTCATTATCTTTTGAACCCGAAACAGCCATTCCCAGTGTTTCGTGCTTCATATTTGGTGTTCTGAAGCTTTGTCCTATGCTCCCCCCAAGCTTGAAATGAAATGGGTGTACTTCTTTCTACATAGGGGTATGTGTGTGTGTGTTTCTAACATCCTGTGATTGTTTTCTTTTACATTTGCATAAGCCATTGAAACATGAAAATATATAGCAAATAAAAGAGTGGGCACAGATCTCATTATCTCTTCCATTGGTTAGAGCTAGTTAAGAAAAAATTGTGGTGGGAACAAGGAAAAGTCAGTTAAGAATTTATATTCATATATTGAAAAACATTTTGGATACTAAGAATGCCACTGATAGATAAGTTTAATGTTTTCTTTTATTGCTGTGCTGTATGTATTTTGTCTTTTCTTTTCCTGGCAAGTAGCCAGATACATTACTGATGCAAGTGGATTACAGATTTATTATGGTGTTCAGTTTTTAGGTTGCAAATGTACAAAACATGTTGGCTTTTTTTGTTGAGCTTTGTAGCAGATAAATGTATTTTTGCTTATGTTAATATATTTATGTTCAAGTCAAACCTTTAGTGCTGCTTATTTTTTTGCTAGGGTCAATTCTCTGATTATTTATGTAGGCAGGCCAGGGTACAAAAAGTATATTTAAACTGTTACCACCATTATTTGCTATGGGAATTTTTAAAATGTAAAAGTTATACTTGTGGTCAATTTTTCTATAGGATGCGCAGGAGGTAATACTCAGCATGGACCACCATCTTGCCTAGTTTTGTAGTCCTAGGTTGAAAAAGGAGGAAGCAGAAGCTTTCAGAATTCCTATTATGAAATATTTACATTTTGAGTTTGTTTTGTCAGAACACGGAGCTCTTGAGATGTTCTGACAAAATGTTTGGAAAGGGGAATTAAAAACAAATGTTTTTCCCATTTCATGCATAACCCTTAAGATAACCATTCTGATTTTCAAGTTTTCTCTCGCCTTGTTATGTTGATACCTTTGCACTGATTATCCCAAATGTATGAGAATTATTGTACCGTCTTGTAAATACTGTCATGGATGTGGCCTGCTCTCTCTATATCCCACAGCAACATACATATCAGAGAGTTGCTTGAAAATGAACAGCCCAGTCCATTTTAAGCAACCCTAAGCACACTTGCTCCAATGCTAAACGCACTTGCTTAGGGACTGAGCTTTTTTAAAATTGCAGGATTGACATCAAAGCATAGAACTGCACTGTCTGTCTGTGTAAGATTTTCTTCACTCAAACAGTATCTCAAGTCTTGGGATATTACTCACAGTAGTATTTTATTTCTCTCTTCCCTTTAAATTTGTTTAAAACTAATCTAAAGAAGAGTTCTAAAAATTGTTTACTGCTTTGTTAGATTTTACTTAGTTCTGACTTTTATATTGTTTGTGCTGCCAGCTTTCCAAACAAAAGGGATGATTTTGCTAAAAGTCACCTTTTCCTTTTGAAGCCTACTACTCTGCATGGAGATTAAACATTTGGAGAAGGAGGTGATTCTCTCTCAGACAGCCCCTTGGCCTGGCCATTCTAAAGTGTGAATTTCAAAGCTAAACTGCATTTCAAATTGTGTATTGGTTCAACTTCTGTAGTGGAATTAGATAAGCTGTTTTTAAATGCAGACTGAATACTTTTTTCCCCCATCCTCGTGAAATGGTATTGAAACTCTAAACTAAATACTGTTTCCAAACAACCTTCCAAGCAACCTTAAATACATATTATTCATTTTCAGAACAGCCTTTCACCTTTTATCTTACAGTACAGGAAAATGACAACAAAGAAACAGAATAAAAGCATACTTTATGGGTAGTGTACTTAATAATAAAAATGTTGTCTCTTTAAAAACTGGTTTTTGTTATCTTAGATTGCTGCCTAGAAATGGGACATTTCTAGGTAAAGAAAAGGGATTATTTTATTAAATTAGTAATCTACCCAAGGATCCTCAGTCACTGGGTGGAAAAAAAAGAAATTGTGCTATTTCTGTCTACAGGGCCCAAACATAATAGTCACATTAATCAAGAACCTTATTGTCATGGTGTGTATGTACAAATTCTGGGGATTTGACTGGAATTCGGTACAAAACAGCATTCCATTTCTTTTTAATTTATTCAAACTACTGATAAAGAGAACAGTAAAACACTTTCATGCATAGCTAATTGCATTGTGAATGATTTCTCTCTCCCCCCTAGATTAGTTGAGAAGACAGGAAAACCATTTGTTTTTAAATCATACCAAGGTCATTTTTTTCTGAACTCAGGATTTTAGTATAAAGCAACTCCAAGCCTATATACAGTATACATGTATACACGCTTCAAGTTATGATACAAACTAAACTATATTTTTTAACCCTACCTATATCCTAATTTTAAAGTTAAGGAAGGGCTTACAGAGATTGATGGCATTCTCCCCCTCTTCCCAGTCTGGCTACTGGCCTTTCTCTAGCTGATATATTTTGTTTTTGGTTTTTCCTTCCATCATCTTCTGGGCCCATGGACTATGACATCTGTGTTGGCTAGTGGTTAGTGGTTGCCCTTGGCACTCTTCATCTTCTTCTGGATTTTAGCATGCCCTGCTCTCCTCTTTGGGCTTTGGGCTGCTCTGGAACTAATGACCTTCAACAATACAAACACTGTCTAGTCCATTTTAGGACTACCAGCCAAACTAAGAATTTTAGGACTACCAGCCAAACTAAGAATCCAACTTCAACTGTCATTTGCTATCTACTCAGCTTTAGTTGTCTGTTATTTTCCAATACCTTCATTTGAGTTATTTTCATAAAGTCTGTCTGATTTTTTAAAGATTTCCCCCTTGATGTCACATCAGCCCAGTTGCCCCTCTATCTCCCATGAGAGTAGCTTTTCCCTAGGAATCTAAACTAATAGCTACTTTCAATTTCTTTTTATCAGCAAAGCTAGTACAAACTGGCCCTAACAGAGCATGCAGATCCAGATATATGATGAGCTAGTAGGGAGACATGACAACCACAGCTGTATAGCACTTGTTATGAAACATAAAGCTTGCCTATATTTATGTTTTGCTAAGCTCCTTTAGTGAACATGATTAGAACTTTCTACACAGCCTAAATGATCAATTTTCATATCATATGTTACTAACATTAATTTGGCTACTTTTGGAAAAGTGTGTGGGGTAGCAAACGTTTCTTTCCTAACAGTGGGATGTATTGTTAAAAGCAGGTCTGATCTAATTCCTACTAAAATCAATGTCCCTTAAGGAAATTGGATCTAGACCATAGAGACAGAAAATTAATGCCCTGTCATTTCTTTATGGTAACTAATTGCTTTGCATTTAGAAGTTGAAATAATTACTTTACATTACTATTACATACTTATATTACATTACTAAAACTGGGAGAGAATTAATTTATGTTTAGATCATCCAGAAATATTTAAATGAAGCACCTCATATGTAGACTTTAATTCTGAAATATGTATTTGGGCTGCCACTAAAATGTATCCAAAGAAGATCAGTTTAAAAATGAGAATGCATGCATAATCTGAGAAGAAATTATACATATCTCTGAAAGTTCTTATACACCTCAGAAATGGAAGAAGCAATGGAAGCCGCTAGTGGGGAAGGCATTCCATTATGGCAATGAAGTGATACTGCATGATACCTTTTCCCTCCATACTTTTCTCTTCCTGAGAATACTTTGATTTATATTATTCATGCATATATATTGCCAAAGAATAGGACAGGTAGTCAGGGTAGCTGACAAATACAAATTCCAATAAACAAACACTAAAACGTATAATAACAGAAAGTATGCCCTTTCCAGGTTCCTAGTGCAGGAGCAGAAGACACCCACTCCTCTAGTTAGACAAAATGAGGATGCTGCCTCCAGGACCAGATGCTGGGGAGATTCTCAGGTGCAATAAAGGATGCCAGTATTGAAGTAAGAACAAGCAGCCTGTTTGGTTTTTGCTTGTTGATTGGGGAAGGACGCCATCTGGCTCATTGCCTCTGGCAACAAAACATCTTGAATGATGATACCTTAAGGAGATGATTCTCAACAGGCAAATGGGCATATGTATGTATCACACCTCCTCCTTACAGCGGTTATTCTTTCTCTCTTGTCTGGAATAAGCAGTTAGGTGGCAAACATATTGTATGTTTTAGAACCACTTTTTTAATTGACGTATGCGTGTGTGCACATGTGCGTGAAAGTGAGCGAGATCGATGTCCTGCCGTAACTTTTTATCAGTATAAAGCTGGGATCTAAAAGAATTCCACCACAGAACCTCCAGTGTGGAACAGAAATCGGATGATTCACTTTCAGCAAACCCACGGCAAAACTTAGCATGCTAGTTTAGCATCTGTTTAAACTTTCTGCTTTAACCTACTGTTTTGACAAGTTGATTAAGGATCATACAAAAATGGAATTGTTAGGGGAATCAGCCTCTGAAGAAAGAGCCCTAATTTGCAATGAACTCTTAGGCCATTTTTACACCAAAAGAAATGATACCTTTATAATACTTTAACCATCCTGGACATCTAAGTCTAAGAGTCTCTGGCCCCTAAGTGGACCAGATCTAGTTTTATGTTTGATTGTATCAAACTAGTCAACAAAAGAAAAAGAAGACATATTAGTATAGTAAAGTATTAACACTATAATGTAACCTCAAAATTGATAATCATGGTAATAAAAATGGAAAAAGAAAACAATAAAGAGAAAAAATAAAGCCTGAGAAATTATAAGCAAAATACATTTTAAAAAATTAAACCATGTTGCTTGAAACAACCACAGCATTGGCACACAACCTAGGTCAACAATCTATTGCTGCAAATCAGATATAGATTTCTTTTTCCAGTGTTGTATAACTGTTTTTAGCTATTCTCATGTCTGAAAACTCTGGTCTGTCTTGATAGTTTCCAGATACTAAGGATATAACCCCCCAAAAAAAATATCTACACCTTTAACACATGATGGATCTTATGCAGTGTCTCACTTGCTGGCAGATGTGAGCAACTAGCTACATATAGCACCAGTACTGTGGGAATTGCATTGGTTCTCATTAGGTTTCTGGATACATTTCAAAGTACTACTCATTACGTAGAAAGCCCTACCTGGCTTGGCATCTAGGTATCTTCAGGATTGTCTGCTTCGAGTAGAACTGACCCATCAGTGGATGTGACCTGATAAGGGAGGTGGAGCACCCCCACCACACCCCATGTGGACTGTATGAAGGAATTATGTTTTTAGTTTTAAAACCTTAAAAGTTTCCATCTTTATGGAACTGCTTGCCCCAATAGATTTGAGTGGCATCATGAAACTGCTTGCCCCAATAGATTTGAATGGCATCCTCCCTATTGGCTTTTAGGAAGAGCCAAAACAGAACTATGCCATAAAGCTTTCCATTCTAATGTTGCTGGGATGGGATGCCAAGGATAATGGTTTACCGCTTGATGGTGGGCTTTTATGGATTTATGTTAATGGAGATATGTAAACTGTCAAAAGTCCACATAGAATTGGCAGCAGACAAATGTTGCAATAAATAAAATAAATCTTAATAATCTTGACTGCAGTCCAAAAGTGGCCATAATAGAACAGCCCAAACCATATGAGTTAATGCCCCAAGTCCTAAGCTGCATCTGCAGCAACAGTGCAATTTCAACCACCCCTTATGACACATTATCTGATGTGTTCAACATGAATCAATGTGAAAAACTGAGAGAAAAAAATGACTAAAACAGAAATGTGCCATAAAAAGAAGGCAGATAAATGAAGAACTGCTTACATCGACCCCATTTAGAATCATGCTTAGATTGCCTTGGCAGATTGGGTTGAAGGTTTTGCAAATATACACAGTTGTCTTAGTCTTTAATCTTCCACAGAAGAACAGGTATCAAATGAAATGTCTAGGCAGATATCTGTCTGACCAGTGAGTACAGTATCAATTGGATAAAGAAATAGATTTACAGTTGTAGTCTTACCCCGCTGTATTCCTCTTTTCTTCACACAAAGATGTATTGTTGTACTGGTCGAGATGTTGTCAATTAAAAAACCCAGAACCTACAATAATAAATACTTGTTCTTCCCAGTACCATCACCACAATTCTTCCCATTACCAATATGCTCCAGCACCCTCCATAAATTCTTATAAGCTATATCTCTATAAGCCATAAATGCTGAATAGAAATTTTTAGAGTTAAAACCCAACATGCTTGGAGGGTACTGGGTTAGGGAAAGTGAATGGGTTTGAATCTAAAGTTTCTTATGGGAGCTATTCTTTTTGCCATTTGTTCTAACTATTTCAGATGCTTAGAAATCATGGAGAAAACTAATTTCCCATTATGATAGCCCAGATTATCTAGGATAGTTTTTAAGGTCAGAATATTAATTAACATAAATCTGAATTGCCTAATGCCTTCCTAATGTGAGGATAATATAGCATTATAAAATGTTATAATTCCTAAAGTTTTAAAAAATCCAATTAGATACATGCTTCAACACTTCTTCAAAGCTTTCCAATTTAAATATTAAAACTCCTCTTTAAGCCTATTTATGTTAGAATAGCAGTGGGATTATTCTCAGTAGGAAAGAATTCCACTCCATTCTTAAAAGTTCATAGCCTGAATACAGAGATAGTCTCACACAGCATTCATGGTACTGCTCACCTGTTAAAATGGATGCTGAAGGTGGTCTGTCTGATCTTGGACCAAACTAACAGATTTTCTGGAGAGCAGAAAGTCCATGCATGATGCTGCTGAGAAAATTGATAGGATTGAAATATATATCAATAATGCCTACCCATTATTATTTTCATTGCAAGTCCTTTCAATTCATAATTTGTAACCAGACTGATCTTCAGCTTGTTCAGTTGCATCATCTATATTCATCAGATCAGTACAGAGAGCTCCATAGCCATTGCCAGTCCCTAATCATTATTCCTCCCTCGCGTTTGTCTCACTGACAGTCCTTCCTTGCCAATAATTATATTTAGTATAGTCTTGGTGTCCCATTGTGGAGTACCTGTGGTGACATATGCTAATGTTTGGGGCACTTTCCATCATATAATTGCTGATTCTACACTGTGTGTTATCAGTAAGGAATTCCACTTCTTCATAGGAGGAGAACTGGAGGTTATGTATCACTGGAACATTGAGGCTCTATTTTCACATGGGGAGAAGGGTTGGAAGGTGATGGAAACATACAGCAATGGACAGGTAACTATTCTAGATCAGCAGGTACTCATCATCTAAGAAAGAATTGCTCTTACTCATCATCTTTCTCTATATTCCACTAAGAAGTCTGAGACCAGGATGTCCAAAGACTAAACCCATAAAGAACAGAGTATTGTGAATTTGCTCATATCCCAAGGTATGATATGGTAATCCCTGCATAACAGTTCTATAGTGCTAATGTTAGAAACATCAAAGTATCAAAACATCAAAAAATTTCCATTGAGTCAAACTCTATTTCAGGTGACTATATGTACATATGCAAGCTACTTTCATTGCAGCTATATGGAAGTAACTTGATATTCCCTTCTTCTGAGATTCTTTCTAAAAAACAAACAAACAAACAAAATCTTTCAAGTGTGGTCTACAACCTGGGATATATTCTACAGCCCTACAACCATCCAAATCCTAACAAGGTATAACCTTACTCAGTGAAGGTCTAAGTAATCAGCCAAGGTCAGCTAGAAGCTGCCACTGGCTGTGTCATCAAAACATTACAAACCAATGTAGTGGTTTGAGTTGAAATCAGTCTCCCAACTTCCTATTTTACAGAATTAGTAAATTGCGTTGGCCATGTACTTCGTGGGTGCATGTTGTCCTATTCTAACAAATAGCACCACATGAAAAACCCAATGCTGGAAATACCAATTTCCACCAATTAGAAAAACCACATGGCCGAAATACTCAAGACAGCTCTAGATTTTCCCACCTATTTCCTTTAATTTGCTTTCCCATCGTATTCCGACTTAATAGAAGTTGTATCTACAATTTTTCCCTTCAGCCATAAATAAATTAAAT
Organism: Python bivittatus; assembly: GCF_059951505.1. NCBI lineage: Eukaryota > Metazoa > Chordata > Lepidosauria > Squamata > Pythonidae > Python > Python bivittatus. Next base: position 64,306,872 of record NW_028277030.1, on the reverse strand, counting down.
GAGGGAAAGTGGTATTTTCAGAGGCAAAGTTGTCTCTATACCTTGTGGGATGGTCTAGTAGCTCTACACAATCTCTTTCTCTGTAACACAGGACTGAAGCCAGGGCTTCAACAATGTCTTCAGCCCATTGGCCAGAGTGAACGAATCTGGGTGTGTCCTATTGCAACAGGTGAACTTTGTAAGCCAATGGCACTTGGGTGCTTGCTTGAGATAGGTTTGAGGCCAATTTCTAGGCCTTGCCATGCCTGGTGCGTAGACCTCGGCTATTATTCATTCTGAAAAACAGAAGTCTATGACAGCCTCTGTATCTTGTTTTTCAGCTCAGGCTTCATGACTTTCTAGGCACAGCCAATATTGTTGATCCTTTAGTCTCATTAAGTTCAAAATATGACACCTTTTAAAATTAATTGCCAGGGAGGGATTTAGAATACATATATCATTTTTGTGAGAGGTTTCTATTTATTGTTTTTAGGATATATTGTTTAGCTTACTTTTACATTAGGGATGCATTCATATTTCGGGCTATCGTGCCCTGCTCCGAGTTAGTCAATTTAATAACAGGGATGCTGTAAAGGTGTGGAGCAGAATGTAAAACAGGGGACTTTACCAGTAGGAGAGAAAGAAAGAAAAAGAAAACATCTGGCAGACAGACATATATTCATCAATAAGTCTAACCTACCTCTTTGCGTCAAGAATACTGTTGAATTTTATTGTCCTAACCCAATATGTCAGCAGCAGGTCAAATGAAGAATGGATTAAGGTACTTATTGAATCAATCTAAGATTAAACATTAAACAGAATTTATATTTTGAGATACCCATTTAATTCATTTGTTTAGTAAAATGTAGAGGAATAGCCTATTATCAGTATTTAATATATTTCTATACTGATGTGTACAAATAACAAAAGGCAGTAAATAATTAAGTAAAACGCAACACAGAAGAAAACATCACATTGATAGCAGTTCATTTATAAATGCTAATTTATAGAAATAATTGCCTAAACCAGGCATGTAGCTAACCCACCAGCATTAGAGACACACAAGTATATACAGTATATACAGATTCACCTTTCAAGAAAAAAACAGCATAAAAGGGGGAAAAAAAACAGGATGGACCTGGAATAAGAAGAGGCACTTGGATTGGAAAGAGAAGGAAAGAAAAGAGAAAAAGGAAGAAAACAGAATTGTGGTTAGATGAGGGGAAGAGGTAACTCAAAGAAAGAAAAAAGAAAAGCCATTGCAAAAAAGGGTTAAAATTCACCAGGCAAGCAGTCCCTCTCAAATGATAGCAAAGTTTCAAGGGCATCTACACTTTTCAGCAGCTATGCCTACAACTATTTGTACTTCCTGCCTATTCATTTATTTTCATCATTTACTCATTTACCCCAGTGTCTTTTATACTTCTGAGCAATTGGGACTGGAATTTCCATTGCTAAGTGATGCGGTCATAAAATATGACATCACATGACTGTATTGCTTAGCGACAGCAATCCTGGCAGTCCCGGTTGCTGTTGTAACCCCAGGACCATGTGGGTCATTAAGCAAGGACCTCACGTGACTGCAACATGGGAACAGGTGGGAGTCCCAGGCAAGCAGGCCAATAGGCAAGAGCTATGGGCAGGCAGGTGGGTGCCATGGATGGGCACTACAGAGCACAGGTGGTTGGGTGAAAAAATGGTGGGAGTGGGAGCAACTTGGAGGAACAACTTGCAAGTTCCCCATTGACTTTGCTTGTGGGAAGCCGGCAGGGAAGGTCACAAATGGTGATCACATGACAGTGGGATACTGTAACCGTTGTAAGAGCCAGTTGCCAAGTGCCCAAATCGTGGTCACATGACTACAGGAGTGCTGCGATGGCCACAGCTTCAAGGACTGGTCGTAAGTCACCCTCATTCAGCACCATCATAACTTCTAATGGTTGCTGAACAAGTGGTCGTAACCTGAGAACTCCCTATACACTTTAACCTGACTTGTCATAACAGTACTGTGGAGGACTATTCTCCTCCACAGCTATCAATAATATAAACCTTTATTTCTCTGTATCCAGCTTTTCCGAATATATGCTATGAAGCTTTAAGGCGAGAACAACCACAGATTCCATGAATTGTTGCCTATTGGCCTGATGGAATCTGTACTGATGGATACAGGTAGGTGAATTACATCTACTTGTTCCAAAAGAAATCTATGGTACGTTATTTTACATTCCTGATGGCCCTTTCGTTTATTATGGAGGGGAACAAAACTCTTCCCCACTGGTCTTGCTCTGCCATTCTATCAGCACCACTCCTTGAAAGCTACACTTTGAGTGGAAGGTAAAAGAAAGATCACATGGCATTCCATATGCATAGCCCACAATAGATACTCTGGTGCCCTCCAGTCTCCAATTCTCATTAGCTGCAACCAGAACTGCTAATGGCAAAGGAGTATGGGACTGGTAGCCCAAATCATCTGAAATTTTCAGGTTGCCTACCTCTGGCATATGCCTATGTTGGCACATGTCTTATTCAACACATGAATGTTGGGGCACAAGTTTGGTATAGATGGTAATTCCAACCATGCACAAATGATGCTATCATGGGAGATGGGGCAGTAAAAAAAGTCTGGCATTTAGAAGGAGATTTTAAGATTTTGGAGGTCATAGGTATTTATGTTAGTGATACGAAGTTACAGTGTGTCATAATCACGGGCTGTTTCTTAGCATAATGGAGTCAGAAGCACTTCTTCATTCCTCTGATCATTTCTTACTTGTACATAATGCCAGCAAAGGAATGTACATGCAGCACTTAATTAGGAAGATAAGCTACTATTTTAATAAAGTATTCTATAGATAGCTTCAAATATTACCCAGTTTCTGTTTGTGTTAATATGACAAAACTAAAAAGCATACAAAAACTTCCCTAAGCAGCCTTGAATTGCCCTTAAGCCTTTGTCAGTTACTTATGTTTTGACCATGTTAATTCAAAGAAAATGAATGAATGTTATGTGAACATTTGGCTTTGGTATCTTTCATCTTACATTATAAATCAGTGAAAACAAAATGACTTTTAAGTTTTTGCTGAACATTCCCTTCAGCTTTCTCTCACTTTATCCATGTAAATCAAAGAAATTCTGTATATCATCAAGAATCCATGCTGACAGATAATTTTATTATGTATCCATATAAAAAAATTAGTTCTGGAAAACAGGATTCTAAGACTAAAAGATTAAGAAACAAACTGAATCCTTGAACTTAATGCTTTAATCCTTCCACTGGGTTAGCACAAATATGATTAAGATATGGAAAGTTCCCTTAGCGTGCCTTACTTTATCTTGATAGTGCCAGGATCTGCCAAACATTACTGAAAAGGAAGGGGAAACGTATAAACCCATAACACATTCATTCTCAACCACCATCAAGCTATATGGACACAGCGGCACCTCCAACTGACAGAAAAGAAGGTGCACAGGTAGACCTCCTTTATGGACCACCTCATTTAGTGAGTGTTCAAAGTTACGATGGCACTGAAAAAGTAATTTTATGACCAATCCTTGCATTTATGACCATCATAGCATACCTGCAGTCATGTGATTGACATTTTGGCACTTCATAATTGGCAAGTGTTTACAACCATTGCAGCATCCCGTGGTGACATGATTGCCATTTGTGTGCTTCACAACTGGCTTGGAACAAGCAGAGTCAATGGAGAAGGCAGCAGTAAAATCACAAGTCATGGTCACGTGACATCTTGCTTAATGACCCGTGGTGACTTGCTTAACAACTGCAGCAGAAGTGAGTTTGTAAGCCCATTGTGGTCACATGATGTTTTTCTTAGCAACCATGTTGGCAGAGAATAACTGCACCTCCCTTTGGCCCAGGAGAGACACTGAAGCTCCTCTTTCCTGCAAGCAAAACCTAAATTGTCATTTCTTGATATGGATAATGCTGTTAATTTATTTCTATTAATTTGCTTATAAATTGCCATGTTTAACCTGCTTTTCATTAAAATGAACATTGTTCCACGTTTTGGACTAGGACACTGAAGACCAGGTTAAAACCTGCATAATCCATGGAAGCTTACTGGGTGACTTTGGGCTACTCATCCTCTTTCAACCCAATCTACCTCATAGGGTTGTTGCTGGGGGAATAATGGGAGTATTCTGAAAGATCACATTGCACTCCTGGTGAAATTGCAGGATATAAATCTAACAAGCAAATTAACAATTTTTTATCCGGAATATTTTCTAAAGACAAGGCTTGAGGAAAGAAGGTGAAGGGCCTGACAACAGTCAGAAGAATGGTAGAGGGTATGTAGAAGAATCACCTTCAACATCATTCATAAAGGAAAGGCTGATGTTCAGGAAATATGCAAATGCATGGATCTATTTAAATTTAAGCAAGCCCAAAAGGAGAAAAATTGCTTTCAGAGCATTTGGCCATCCCTATAACAAACTACCCCTTCATGGATCACTGCCTTGTCATGGCGAAGGGGCTTGCGTAACTCAGTGAAGCCATGAGCTATACCATGCAGGGCCACCCAGGACGGACAGGTCATGACAGAGAGTTCTGACAAAATGTGGTCCACTGGAGAAGGAAATGGCAACCCACTCCAGTATCCTTGCCAAGAAAACCCCATGGACAATGTTAAAAGGCTAAAAGATATGACGCTGGAAGATGAGCCCCTCAGGTCGGAAGGTGTCCAATATGCTACTGGGGAAGAGCGGAGGGCAATTCCAAGTAGCTCCAGAAAGAGTGAAGCGGCTGGGCCAAAGCCGAAAGGACGTTCAGCTGTGGATGTATCTGGAAGCGAAAAGAAGGTCCGATGCTGTAAAGAACAATATTGTATAGGTACCTGGAATGTAAGATCTATGAACCAAGGCAAGCTGGATGTGGTCAAACATGAGATGACAAGATTGAACGTCGACATCTTGGGAATCAGCGAACTGAAATGGACGGGAATGGGTGAATTTAATTCGGGTGACCATTATATCTACTACTGTGGGCAAGAAACCCTTAGAAGAAATGGAGTTGCACTCATAGTGAATAAGAGAGTGGGAAAGGCAGTAATGGGGTACAACCTCAAAAACGACAGAATGATCTCAGTGCGTATCCAAGGCAAACCATTCAATATCACAGTCATCCAAGTCTATGCCCCAACCACTGATGCTGAAGAAGCTGAAGTTGATCGCTTCTATGAAGACCTACAACACCTTCTAGAACTAGCACCAAAAAAGATGTCCTTTTCATCATAGGGGATTGGAATGCTAAAGTAGGAAGTCAAGGAGTAATCGGAATAACAGGCAAATTTGGCCTTGGAGTACAAAATGAAGCAGGGTAAAGGCTAATAGAGTTCTGTCAAGAGAACAAGCTAGTCATAGCAAACACTCTTTTCCAACAACACAAGAGACGACTCTACACATGGACATCACCAGATGGTCAATACCGAAACCAGATTGATTATATACTTTGCAGCCAAAGATGGAGAAGCTCTATACAGACAGCAAAAACAAGACCAGGAGCTGACTGTGGCTCAGATCATGAGCTTCTTACTGCAAAATTTAGGCTTAAATTGAAGAATGTAGGGAAAACCACTAGACCACTCAGGTATGACTTAGATCATATTCCTTGTGAGTACACAGTGAAGGTGATGAATAGATTTAGAGGATTAGATTTGGTAGACAGAGTGCCTGAAGAACTATGGACGGAGGTCCGTAACATTGTACAGGAGGCAGCAACTAAAACCATCCCAAAGAAAAAGAAATGCAAGAAAGCAAAATGGCTGTCTGATGAGGCTTTACAAATAGCTGTGGAAAGAAGGAATGCGAAAAGCAAGGGTGAAAGGGAAAGATATAAGCAACTGAATGCAGATTTCCAGAGAATAGCCAGGAGAGATAAGAAGGCCTTCTTAAATGAACAGTGCAAAGAAATTGAGGAAAACAATAGAATGGGGAAGACTAGAGATCTCTACAAGAAAATTGGAGATATGAAAGGAACGTTTAGTGCAAAGATGGGCATGATAAAGGACAAAAAGGCAGGGACCTAACAGAAGCAGAAGAGATTAAGAAGAGGTGGCAAGAATACACAGAAGAACTATACAAGAAAGATCTTAATGTCCCTGATGTCCACGCTGGTGTGATCACTGACCTTGAGCCAGACATCCTAGAGAGTGAAGTCAAGTGGGCCTTAGGAAGCATTGCTAACAACAAAGCTAGTGGAGATGACAGTATTCCAGCTGAGTTATTTAAAATACTAAAAGATGATGGTGTTAAAGTGCTGCACTCAATATGCCAGCAAGTTTGGAAAACGCAACAGTGGCCACGGGATTGGAAAAGGTCAGTTTACGTTCCAATTCCAAAGAAGGGCAACGCCAAAGAATGCTCAAACTATCGCACAATTGCACTCATTTCACATGCTAGCAAGGTTATGCTCAAAATCCTACAAGCTAGGCTTCAGCAATACATGAACCGAGAACTACCGGATGTACAAGCTGGGTTTCGAAGAGGCAGAGGAACTAGAGATCAAATCGCCAACATTCGCTGGATCATGGAGAAAGCACGAGAGTTCCAGAAAAATATCTACTTCTGGTTCATTGACTATGCAAAAGCCTTTGATTGTGTGGATCACAACAAACTGTGGCAAATTCTTAAAAAGATGGGAATACCAGACCACCTTACCTGTCTCCTGAGAAATCTGTATGCGGGCCAAGAAGCAACAGTTAGAACCGGTCATGGAACAACCGATTGGTTCAAAATAGGGAAAGGTGTACGACAAGGCTGTATACTGTCACCCTGCTTATTTAACCTATATGCAGAGTACATCATGAGAAATGCCAGGCTGGAAGAATCACAAGCCGGAATTAAGATTGCAGGGAGAATCATCAACAACCTCAGATATGCGGACGATACCACCCTAATGGCAGAAAGTGAAGAAGAACTAAAGAGCCTCTTGATGAGGGTGAAAGAGGAGAGTGCAAAAGCTGGCTTGAAACTCAACATTAAAAAAACTAAGATCATGGCATCTGGACCCATCAATTCCTGGCAAATAGAAGGGGTAGAAATGGAAGCAGTAACAGACTTCATTTATTTGGGCTCCAAGATCACCGCAGACGGAGACTGCAGCCATGAAATTAAAAGACGCTTGCTCCTTGGGAGGAAAGCTATGGCAAGCCTAGATAGCATATTAAAAAGCAGAGACGTCACCTTGCCGACAAAGATCCGCATAGTCAAAGCTATGGTTTTTCCAGTAGTAATGTATGGCTGTGAGAGCTGGACCATAAAAAAGGCCGAGCGCCGAAGAATTGATGCCTTTGAACTGTGGTGCTGGAGAAGACTCTTGAGAGTCCCCTGGACTGCTAGGAGGTCAAACCAGTCAATCTTAAAGGAAATCAACCCTGATTGCTCATTGGAAGGATCGATAATGAAGCTCAAGCTCAGATATTTTGGCCACCTAATGCAAAGAGAGATCTCTTTGGAGAAGACCCTGATGCTGGGAAAGATTGAAGGCAAAAGGAGAAGAGGACGGCAGAGGATGAGATGGTTAGATAGCATCACTGAAGCAATGAGCATGAAACTGAGCAAACTCAGGGAGGCAGTGAAGGACAGGAAGGCCTGGCGCAATATGGTTCATGGGGTCACGAAGAGTCGGACACGACTTAACGACTAAACAACAACAATAACAAACTAAGTCATTTGGCCTCCTCCCCTTATGGAATTCTCCAGCAATCCTGGATCTTCCAACTATATTGTACTGAGACAGTACTGTTAAAATCATTTGATTTCATAGCAGAGAAATATATACTGGAAAATGTTTCCATATATTCCTCCTGCCAAAAGCAAAAATGTGATATCATAATTAGTTTTGCACACTGGAGTCCAAATAGATACATATACAAATGATAAAGTGCAAAATCACTTATGTAAAAATCACAAACACTTCATTTTGTCACCAGAATGTCTAAAGATACACAAAGGAGATAGAGATCATTGCAATCTCTAATCTGGTATTCATTATTTTAATATGTTAGTCAGATCTACTGGCATCTTTAGTTTTCTTTTAACAAAGCAGGGTTGGGAATGGAGAGAGATTAAAAATGTATTAACAAGTAATTTTGACTTCAGAGAAGACTTTATTAAAACAATTATTTCCTTGATTGGTTACCTAACGAATGGATTAATGGTGCTATAAATATTATATGCTCTTCATTTAATATATTTTTCCAGATAGAGACATTCTTTGTTCTATCAGCTCCAAAAAAATGAATCAGGATGTGCATAATATGGAATACAATTAGACCCCATTAATACTTGTCAACAAAGTTGACAAAATGCCCTGAAAATCAGAAGCAATCCACATTTGGGGATAGTAAAAGATTAATTTCCCTAGTCAAAATCACAGGATGAATAATTATTATCAATATTTCCAGTTATAATGTGACAGCTGGCAACTTTAATCATTTTGGCCAAATACTAATCTGATGAAAACATAATCTCCAATACAGTCATCCAATGATGGTTTTTCCCCAAATAATTTAAGACATTAAACTTTGGTTGCCTTACTTCCCAGGACCTAAAATACAGTGGTACCTCTAGTTATGAACTTAATCCATTCCGTGACTCTGGTTGCAACTCGAGTTGGTCTCAAGTCGAGGCAAATTTCCCCATAAAGTTCAATGTAAATACAGCTAAACAGTTCTGAAACATATGCATTTTATTTTTAAACCTCAAAAACCTTCCAAACGCCATAAAAACCTTCCAAGCACCACAAAACACACCACAAGCCTCACCGAACGTCTCCTTGCTACCGCGATCTCGCCCACAGGAAGCTGCGACCGCATGGCAGCAGGGAAAATGGCTGTGGATCTGGTTCGTAAGTAGAGGCAAGTTCGTAAGTAGAGGTAAATTTTTGGGGCTGGAGCTGGTCGTATCTCGAAAATTTCGTAAGTAGGGACGTTCATAAGTAGAGGTACCACTGTACTAAGTTCTATTATATAAAAAGATTGATTAAGCAAATGTTAATGATGGTCTGTCTTTCAGCTCAGGCTTTATTGCAGCTAGCTGAAGTAAAGGAGACTTTGAAAAGGTCATGCCACAACACCTTTGAGGACAGACTGCAACTGGAGTCCAGTAGACAAGGCACGGATCAAGATCAATAAGCTATCAAGCAGGCAATGACTCCAAAGGAGAAGCAAGATATGAGGTTCCAAACATGGCAAAGCAAGCTGTTCATAGACAATTGCTGAGTTTTAGAGAAGTTGATCTTGCCACTGCCCGGAGGTAGGGAGGGCAATAAATATGCCATGCTGAGCCTCCACTTAGTGCACAGTTCAGACTCATGAAACAATAGCTTCAGAATGCACTCCCCTGGGGGCACTCACATAGCTTTTGGTAGACTCTCCAATCAGTGAAGTTCAGCTTTCTGATGCTGGATCTTCCTTAAACACCTCTGCCTCGGACTCAGAGTCTGAATGATGTCTCCCTAATTCACTGAACTATTAGGAGGAGGAGAAGGTAGAGCACAATCAGACTTGTATGATTCTGTTATTATAGCCAATCTTGATACAATTAGTGAAAGCCTTCCTGTGGAGTTGATTTTATAGTCTGGTCTACCTACTGGGGCTGTCAGATACACACTGACATGAACACATAACACTTATGCGCTGGGGCCTGCACTCATTCACTATTTTCTTCCGAGTGGAATTCAAAGGGCTTGTTTTACATGGCTTGGCAACAAGGTACATGCAGAGCCACCTCCTCCAACACATTCATCCTGGGAAAATCTGCTGGTGGTCCCCCACTTCTGTGAAGAGAGGGGGTGGAGGCTCACAGGTGCTGTTTGAGGGGACACCTGCCTTTTGGAATAGCGTCCCCCTTCCCTCCCTCCCTCCCTCCCTCCCCCAAATTCAGTCTGCCTTTACTCTGTTGGCTTTCTGCAAGTTATTAAAAATGGAACTTTTTCAGAAAACTTTGCTGTATGAGTTGAGATAATCAGAGTCTGTGTGTGTTAGGGTTCTACTATTAAAATATTGTGTTTTATCATTTATGTAGCAGATGTTTAATTATTTTGTACTGATGGATGTTATTAACCTCCAAGAGTCTCTTCAACTGCTGCAGAGTACATCCAATCACTATCAATTAATTAGTACCATACTAACACCAGATCTTGTTGCTGCCCTGATGATGCCATCAAGTACCATCAAGAGACCCAGAGGACTTATCACCCTTCCCTCTGTTGTGGAACATGATGGACCCCAGCTCCCTTGGGATATCCTCTTTCCTCCAAATCTTACATGGCATCAGTAGCATTAAGGGCTGCTGCTGAAGCTCTGATGCATCCCTAGTAACTTTTATTTTCCAGTCCTTCTAAGTCTTCATTTGGGAATACCAAGAACATACATTCCCAGAGAAGCTGCAAGAGTAAACAAGAGATTATTTTCATCAAAATTGCCAAAAGAATTTCAGCAGAAAAAGAAAAGTTGATCATTATGTATTATGCCTAAGCTAAGAAGGCTCTTAGGCATAATCATCATTAGCTCCAAAGCTTCAAAGTGGAAACCTGAACTTCTAACCTTGGAGTCTTTGCTGGTAAAGAGGCTTTCTAAATCTTAACAGCTATCTTCCTTGAGAAAAATTCACCTGAAAGGAGGCTGGGTAACAATAAATCAATAAACAGTTCTTTTTTAATCCTCAGACAGGAGCTAAAAGTTTGTAAAAATCATAGCATTTTGAATTTGGTAGAAGGTATTTATCCTGAGATGTAATGGAAATAATGTGGTGTGTTTGAGAGAAAAGTAGAGAGTGGTCTGATCTCTAGGAACAGCCAGGTGTGATGCAGGTTACATTCTCTGAGAGCCTCTTTGCAGTTCTGGGTCTATTGAAGTTGCCCGGTTATTTCCACAAAATAGGAAAAATTACTTTAAAAATGAAGAAAAAGTACAATAGAAACTCAGTAATGACAGAGACCATTATCAAAATGTATCAATTGTATGTGCATTTCCCCTTTCATGCTTTCAGTTATTATCTTTTGTCAGTTAGCTATAGCAGATCTCACTTTTAGAGTTTTTTTTAAACAGAAATCCATCATTCTACTCCAAAACATGGTATTAAATGGAGTACAGTAAAAGTACCCTATTTTTGCCCTGACAAAAGGTAAGAAGTGAATGGGGCCCCATTCACTGCTAAAACATAACTACTATTGAGGAAGCCTTTGGAAACAGACATTGTTGATAGCTCAACAAGATTCTGGTAGAATGGAACAGGATCTTGAATTTCAGCCTTCACATTTTTATTCATATTCAGCAAATGCTAAGCGTAAATTAATTTAAAGTACTTGATTGCCTCAGTAATGTCATATCCAGGAACAAACAAACAAGAATGCTAAATAAAAGGTTTTGTCACATGTTGTTTGTATTGCTTTTTAAAGTTACATAGGGCATATTGTACAGCAATCAATAGCAACTAAATGATACTGGGAGAAAGAATTGGCAAATATGATTTCATCTACAAAGGAGATCACGTAGTATATCTGTTTTTAGCAGATAGTCAGTGCCTCACTTTGGGAGGGGTTGTTCTGGCAGCCTTGAAGAAGCTGAGATGGGCTGCCTCCTAAGACATCCTCCACAGATCCAGGTACCTGATCATAATTGTCCTGTCTCTAACCTCACTTTTCTGCAGAAAATGTCTGAAATCATGGTTGGCAGGGCCACTTTAGAGCACCTTCATCCATTTTCGGTCAGAGTTGAGGCCTGGGCAAGGGATGGAGATGGCCATGGCAGTTGTAGTGGATGATCACTTTGTCAGGTCTTGGATGGATCTAGGGAATCCCTGGCTGACAAGGAATCCTTCTGGACTGTCTGTCAGGTTTGGGGACTGGAGGTACTTTTTTGTAGTGGTTCCCCTCTTTCTTGAGTGGGTGGTTCCAGTCTGGGGGTATGGAGGATGGCCTGTTATTGCATCCTTGTGGAGTGCTGCAAAGTGTGACAGACTGTTGGCATGACTCAGAGAAGAGAGAGGAGAATGCCGATCCTTTACAGAAAAGACGCTTGAGTCCTGAGAAAGTTGGAAGTGCAAGGAAGAAACTCAAAACAACGCCACCTTGATTGTGGTAGTATAAATGGAAGCAGAGAGGGGCTTTAGCAGGCTGGCAAGATTTTGTTACAATACCCTAACTGCATTAAAGTACATTCCAAGTCTCCTAGTCACCTTGCCTACCTTGCTGCTGGGGAAAGTTATCTGTCAGATTTCACCCATAATTCGTTACCCTTGGATGATATGTTAAAGTGATGTCATTATATTGCCGTATTTTATCATCTTTTGCTCCTATGAAATGCCAAGAGACTGTGTCATTCCATGTGACACACATGTAATAAATAAAAGAATAATTAAATGAAATGGAAAATCATTATATCTTAATGAATAGCATTTCATTGGAATAATTGGAAACCGTGTCTCCTGAAGGCCTGGCTGGAGCCCCCTGTGCTGCTGGTATCAAGGTGGCTGACCCTTTGTTTGGCTATATTGATGCTACTGATACCCAGCATAAAGCTGTACTGTAGTCCTCCAGTTGTGCTCTTTGTCGCCCCTTGTACATTTTCAGTCAGAATTCTGCCTAACCTTTTCCCAGCCACATGTAGCAAACTAATCCCACCATCCTGGTGTGGTTTTCCATTCATTGTCACCACCCTCTTTTGGAACACAAGAACGCATTCATTTCAGTTCCATTTTTTGCCATTTCACAATAATGCCCATACAAATCTTTGAAATACTCCTTTTATCATTTCCTTACCTCATTTTCATCCCAAATAATTTCATCACTTTAATTTTAAATTCCTTTGATTCTGCTGGGGACTCCTTGTTTGGTCCTCTTTACCCACTGCAATGTTTTGTATTGTTTTTTAAATTTCCATCAAGTCTTTTAATCCTGATAGCACCTCACTGCTTTCAACTACATTCATTACAACTATTTTTTTCTTTATATACTCCTTATACCATATATTCGCCACTGTTAACTTTTACAGTATCAGGAAGAACTTTTACTGTAGTCCTAAATCTGGTGTCAGTGACACCATATTCGTTAAATAGCTGTGAGCTTTCATTGAGCAGCAAGAACTTTTTGTGCTGAATCATCATCATTGGGATGCTGACTGAAAGGAAATAAGCATAATCCTTGGAACTAATTTGTGAATGCTATTTTAGAAACAGGATACTAAAATCTGACTAATAAGTATTAGAAAAGTGAACTAATATCTTATGAAAATAGATATATCTGTCAACTAGTAGCAATGTTTAAGCAACCTCTGAATCAAATGTAATTTTAACACTCAACTAAGCAGTTATTTATTTTATTTTAAATAACAATCACAGTCACTTCAGCCTATAGTATTTTAGCTATTTTGGCACAAGACAGTTATGGATTATGTTAGAAATGATCGGTGGCAATGGAAATTAAGAGATAAAGGAAGTGGGCATATATGTACCACACAGGATTACTTTTTAAAGTTTAAAATATCTCATATTGGGGTTGACTGTAAGATTGAAAAGCCCAGCCTCCCACACTGTGGCATTTAGTGAGATAAATAACTAAATCTTTGATGCTGACAACAATAAAACAATCATTCCATGTAACCATTAATCACTCTCTGTTAAAAATTAATAGGCATACAACCTCATTATAAGCCAAATAAAATTTGAACCAGGTTTCTGTTATGAAGTTGAGTGAGGCAGTGGACTTCTTCTCCATCAGTTTTAGTTCTGTTTTGTGAGCTAGAGATAGTATTATCCATTTCTTATACTTCTCTAAGTTGTGACCATTCGCAAGATCAGACTGACATGTCTATAGCTCACTTGGGTATCCAAGAAGCTCCTGTGGGCTTTTTCGAGTACTTTGAGATTAGATGAAAACTCTGTGGCTAGCCCAAAGCAGGCCAATGAATTTCATGGCCCCAAAATCAAATCTGGATTTTCCCAGGTCAGGTCCAGAACTTGAATCCAGTCTATCACTGCATGCTTAGATAAAACGTAATTGTAATAAATATTAAATAAATATAACCTAAGAACCATCTAGAGGTTGGTGGTTCAGGAAGCTGAACATGGGATGCTTAATACATGCTGCTATTTTGCTGGCTGATATGAACTCTTGGATGTCCTAAAATGTTTAAACGCTAAATAACTAAATAACATGTTTAGAAAAATTTAAATAAATTGCAAATTGCAAATTCTCATAAACCATTAAGAGAAAAATATTTCAAATATAACTTTGATCTTCCATTTCACTGATAAAGCTACATTTTTGGAATTATATTCTGGCACAGGCATTAGGAAGCACAGAAAGGTATATACTATTACAAAATGAAAAGATCTGAAAGATTGGAGAATGGGCATTAATTCTAAGTTGTAAATAAATATCTGGTTAATAGTTGAGTGAAATGGTAGCAGAATCAAAGACCCAGTTATGTTCCTTTGAAAGAAAATGTTGCAAGTGACCACAGAAGCTACTAATCTAAAATTGCTTCAGGAAAGAGATAATGTCTTACCTGCTGATACAATCGATCTTTTTAATTCATTGACATTAAGGTAAGGTAGTACATTTGCAAGGCATTGGTATAAAGGTTCTAGATAGTGCAACACTGTGGAATAACATCCTTAATATTTAAGATTTTGCCTCAAAGTTCGTATTTTTGTAATGGCTGCTGCACACATTCTTCAAGGCAATCTCCATACTCTTCTACAACAAACATGCGTGAAATTCCAATTCCAATTAGTTTTCTCAAAGGCCTGCATTTTGCAAATGGCAACACTGCACTGACTACTTCGGAAAGAAAGGGGGGAAATAGGGTTTATACAGATTGATTTAATTCTGATGCATTGATTTGATTGGATACTCAAAGCAACCTGATGCAGACCATCAATTCAATCTGGATCTTTAAACAGAATTGTCAGTATGAGTTGGAAAGTCAGTTTGATTCAGAAAACAAAATCTTTTTGTGTACAGTATGTGCAAAGGACCATGGAAACTTTTTGGGGAGGTAACTGAATTGAACTGACAATTCCATCTGAACCGGCAGTCTGTGGCATCATGACACAAGTTCTGCAATTTTATACTTGCATTATGGTGTTGTGCACAAGTATGTAAGGGCAGAATTCCCGTCACAATGTACATGTTTTCATTTGCCGCTCTGCAAAAACTTATGGCCCATAATTTTATGAACCATAAAATGGCAAAATTCATTCTGGTTACATCAGGAGTTTCAGCCAACTATCAGATTCATGGATGAATTTCTTAGAAAGCTAATGTGGAGTGTTTCTGAATTGTGGATTTTTTTGACCTATGCATGAAAATAGCATATTGAATTTGTAAGCCCCAATGCCCAACCTTTTCATATCTTGCTAATTTTATGCAAATATATATTTTAGGTGTGTCTTATGTTGGGCTACCAGATATGAGCTGCAAAACTCCAGATGGGTCACTAGATGACAGCAAAACAGTCACATTCTACTTGGTCCCTAGATCAAAATTTGGAAAATAAAAATGCAGCTCTACCCTTCCATAGTTTAGAATGAGAAAAACACAAACAATTCTCTTTTTTTTTTAATGAAATTAGTTTTGTTATAAAAGTAAACCTTTGTGAGGAAATACAAATGCACCAAATCAATATGTCTGAACTATGACCCTTTAAAATCTGATCTTTAAACATGTATTTTAAGCTTTTGTTCTCGTAACAGAATTGAATAAATTTGCCAGAAAAATTAGACTATTCTGAGTGTAAGCATGTCATGCTTCATAAACATTGGGACAGAGTTGTTTTATTTTATATATTTTGTTTCTGAGCTTTGTTCCATTATTATTTGCATTATGTTTAACTATAATAACTTTCTTGGGATGAAATGTACAGTTTAGCATAGGGTCTTCCCATATTGTACTTGAACTGGCAGCTTTTGGAGTAGCACTGAATTATCTTGTAACTATGAAGAACTAAAACACATGAATGAAAATTAAGATTTTGAAAGCTGAAGTGACAGTCACTTTTAAAATCCCTGTACTTGGTGTGATGAATAATTTGCATTGGAAACACATTGTATTGGCAGGATTAAGAAAAGAATAACATTTGAAAGGACTTCAAGGCAGCTGTTTCCTTTTTAATTCTTGTAAATAAAGGAACAAACCAGCCTGATGCATGCTAGATAAGTGGAAAGTATGTTTTTCATTGCCACTAAATAACCTTCTCAGCCAGTGTTAACAAAATGGGAAGGGAAGAATGGGTGATCTAGAAATATTTGAAATTTGGAGAGTGTCAGGTTGCAAAGGGGATGCGATAAACAACTGGAAATCTCAAATCATATCAGTAAAAGTCATCAGGTCTTCCAGATTTGAGATGAACAAAATATGTAGCTCTGGTTTTTATGGATAAACAGGATAAGGGTATCTTGTTGAGGTCACGACAAAGCACATTTCCTTTGAACAAACCTTGGCTGTTTCAAATGGCATTGTATCAAGTGTTATAATTGTAACAAGTATGGCAACTGGGCTATTATTCAAGGGCTTGTGATTAGATAGCCTTCCCCTCCCCCCGCTCAAGTTTCACCTGCCTCACCAGAGCATCCAGAGAGGCCACTCATGTCCCTGCTGCTATCGGCTTAGACTGGGGGTGGGTGGGTGGGAGAAGGGTGCAAAATGTTAAAACCAAAGCAGTTTTTAAACACATGGCCAGACAAAAGAAGAGGACTGCTCACAGCCGCAGGGCTCTCAGCCTACCTGGCAAATTACTGGCTATATTTACTCTGTTTCAATTATTATGTGGAAGTGGATGAGTTGTAGTTAAACTTCAAGAAAGTGTGTTGCATAAATATCACTCTGAGCTTTCTTTGTAGGTAGGGAGCCTTGCTTGCACACAAATACACACAAATATGCAAGGAAAAGACAGGTAAATGCAATGGGTCGGTGTGTGCAGGCATGTTTATGCCTTCACTACTGGACTTCATGCAAAAAGTCTAATGCTATTGAGATTGCAAAAACTATTAGTCTTGATGAAAAAGGAGCCTTAAAAAAAAAAACAAAGAAAAGTACGTAAAATCAGCAAAAAGAAAAAGGTTTTGGGGTTACGTTACTAGGAAAAGAGGAAAAAAGAAGGGGTGAGCTTGCTGGTAGGAGAAGGTGAAAGACAAGTAACAGGGAGAAAACAAAGTTCTTTAACTTCTGTTTTGCTTTGGTCTTTTCTCCAAAGTGAAAGCAGGACAATGGATGAAGGAGGGAGTGGCAGCTCACGCTAAGTAAGGAGAAGGTTAGGGAGCACCTGCTCTAATGAACGAGCTTAGGTCTTGAACACCAGTCCAATTGTAGCCAAGAGTCTTGAAGGACTTGGCTGCTGTTATCTCAAAGCCCCTTTCTGTGATAGTGTTGGATGACTGGAGAAGGGCAAATGATGTTCCTATCTTCCAAAATACAATAAAAGAGGTCATGGCTAAATACAAACCCCTCAGCTTGATGTTGATACTAGGCAAAACTTTGGAACAGATTATTAAGCTATGAACATTTAGAAAAGAATGCATTGCTTGGCAGGTTCACATGGGCTTTTCAAGAATGAATCATGTCAAACCAATCTGATCACCTTTTTGACAGAGTAACCAGTTTAGTAGGCCACAAGAATATAGTAAACACAGTATATCTTGATTTCTGCTAAACACTCATCAGAACTTCCCAGGAGATTCAAAATGTATCAAAAGCAAAATTATGCTACCGTTAGATAGAAACAGAGCTGACTAAACAATTATACTCAGTGAGTATAATTCTCTAGAGACTGATGGTGTTTTGGCTTCTTATATCAATTTCAATGAGGGAACATTTGTTGTACCTTGAAATTATCTGATTCTGGGCCTGCAGCACCAGTTCAGAAATTTGCAGAACTTCAACTGTATCTGTTGATTCACATCTGCTTATGTCCTTATATAAGGGTGCTGTATGAATATCTATTGTGTAGATGTGGTGCTCGGAATCTTTTTTAAGTTTAACCTCCTTGAGTCCAGTCAGTAGACAATGGCAGCTGCTGTTCGACAATATCTGAACAGCCATACATTGCCTGTTTCTGTCTTATTGCTTATGGCTGGCTTCAAGAACCTACTCCTCACCTCAAGATGACTCACAAGGAATTTCGTTGGGCGATTCATATTTGTACGTTTGCCATCTGATTTTCTGAAACATTTCTAGAAAAGGTGGAGAAGGGGAGAAGTTGAGATTATGCTTGCTTACTTTATCCTTGCACATTCCTACCTAGTCTATTCAGACGTGACTATATACTATTTGTATATAGCCTACAGTGCTACAATATAATAACAATATAATATAATACAATACAATTTGGTAAATAAACAAACAAACCAACCCCCATTCATTTGGAGAGGTTACGACAAAACTACCTGATTACAGATTGTGTAGGGGCTGACCACAAATGAACTACACATGTATACATCACTGTCATCTGGCATTTGCACCTACTTCCTGCCTTTATACATAAGGTGAAGTATATTGGATGACAATGGCTAACGTGAAGGGTAAGAGTTGATATTGACGTATATTATTAGTGCTATGTTGATTTGGAAATGTTATTTTTTTATGTTTTATTCTGAAAATATTTTATGGCACATTAAATCTTCTATGATTTCATTTTGTTTTTATCCATTCAATTTTTATCTGTAGGAGCTTATGGTGGTATACAAAGGACTCCTCCTTTCAGCTTTTACTCAACAACCATATGATGAAATAAGTTGGGCTATCAGTCTTAAAATGATAGCCCAACCTATTTTAATTTATGTGAGGTAAGTAGAGAGGAATATATCACCTATGCAGAGACTTCAGCAGTTCTACTGCCTGAGTCAGAAAATGACAGTGGTGGTTTCCATTCTGGTAAAAATAAAAAGAAGCTAAAATATAATAAGCTACCCTGTGGATCATCCAGCCTATTGGGCCAAGCCTGTGTTCAGGCACAAAAGAAAAATGTTCCAGTATTGAATAGCATATTTCATCACCTCATTATACTTCCCAGGCTTGAGAGTTGGCTGTTATACCTTTTAATATGATACAAATGAATAAGTTATTTTGTCAGCTGAGCACACTGATTAGTGCATTGTGTTCTATAAGATTAAAGCTAAAAAAAAAAAAAAAAAGAACGAGGAAGGCAAACAAAATAACCCCAAATTACAAAGGTTCTGATACAATGATAAATTATATAAGATGGAACAGTAAAGTTTACCAGTAATTGTGGCTGGGTCCCAGCTGGGAAGCATCCACTTTATCTTAGTTTGCCACATAAGGCTTCATTTAAATATCTATGCATAATTTGACATCTGAAAGGTTTCAGCCAGCTGTTTGCAGAGAGGCACATTTTCCCCCCTGCTACTTCAAGAATCCAGACAGTTTATCTTCACAGGAACTGCGGAGAAGCTGGAGAAGATGTTAATTTTTTCCTCTTCTCCTGATAACTGTTATAATTATCTCAGAACCTGCCATTTAAACCTTCACTCCTCACATCCTCAGACACAATTCTTTAAGAATCATTGAGCCACCAGAGAGATGCATTATTATGGGTTGCTTAGCCTCCTAATCATCATGAAATTAGAAGAAGCATCTTTAAGTTGTTTTAATATACAGCTTGGAATGAAGAGGGAGCAACAACATGGATTTTTTAAATTATTAATGCTAAGTATGCATGAAATATTTCTTTCAAATATTGAAGAGCAATAAAAGGCGACTGCCATTTTGGTATCTTCTGGTTTGATGAGGCTGAGTCAATGAAATTGGGATTTATTCCAATTTTGCTTAGTGATATAATATTTACCGTTTTATTATATTGTATATATTGTATGTGGGGGTCTATGCATTGGATAACAAGATACTATTATTACAATAGAAAACAAAATGTCTTTTGTTGTCCTGTATGAGTTCCTATGTTGCTATGAGTTCATTGTCTCTAATATCAAGAGTAAGAAATGTGGCACAGACATCATACTGGGTAGTTTTAGTATAAAATGTTAGATTAGAATAGTTGATGATCGGAAATATTGTGTAGTTCTTCCTTTGGAACTTCAGAAAAGCAGATACACATAGCTGTACACAATGTGACATCTAATCACTGTAGGCCATCTCCTAAAAATCATAACCATAGATTTAGCATTTGTTTCCCATTGTCAGCCCTGAATTCATTTCGTTTCAGTTTCTCTTTTCTTCATTATATCATGTTTGTGTAACCAGTATGAAAACCTTTAAGACTGATTTAGTATTTCCAATTGTAACGTAAGTTCCTGTTATGAATTTTTGGAATTCACCATTTCATCAGTATTGTGAAGCATTTGCTGGTTTAATTCATGTGTTGTCATTTGCTGTTTCCTCATCGCTCGTTTTCTTGATTGATCTGTTTTAAAAGTATTTCCAGAGACTGTTTGTACGAGTCATCTGTAATTTCTGGGCCCCATCTATATTTGTCATTCATATTCAGTGCTGATGCTCATGAGTCACTTCATTTCTCTCCAACCAAACAACCTTTCATTCTTCACAGTTTTATCTATCCAATTTATCAACACATGTATTTTCTTGCCATTCAAGCTGATCTTCCTAAAGTCAAATGTTGTTTTTCTAGTTTGTTTTGGGGATAACTAGTTTGCCACTTTGATTTAAAAAATTACTGTTTGTCAAATTTAATCACAGTCCTGTCATTTGATTGAGTGCCATAGCTTCTTTTTTTATTATTTTACTTCACCAATCTTGCCTCCATCTTCAGTTAAGGCATCACACTAAGAAGAATATTTGACAGGTTGATTCAAGTACTGATCATTAACCACATTGATTATTTTTATGTCAGCTTAGAAATGCCCTGAGATATTTCTTTTAAGGCTTTCATTTATATCATCTTACTGTATCATTCCTTCATTTGCTCTGATGCAATTGATTTTACATCATATTCCTGGTGACAAGAACAGAATAAGATGCTGGGCCTGCAAAAGGATGGATTTTAGATAGCATCTGGAAAAAGTGAGCAAGGTAATGGAAGAAGTAACTTTAGCAGATGCTAAGATGCCACTTTATAATGATCAGCCCACAAGCTTGAGCATAAAGTTGTCTTCTATGAATAGAAGACTTTCTTCCATGAATGAGAGGATTCAGATAGCAGAAAGAGGGACACAGATGATGCCAATTTCACTTCCTCTGCAGTCCTGCCACTGATATGCTTAATTCACTCAAGGGTGAATTTTCAGGGGACGTTATAACAACAGTGGGAAAACAATAGATATGACTTCTTCTAACTGCTGGTTATCATTATCTAGGCCAATGGAGAACCTGTAAGATAACCATAAAAACATTGAAACCAAAGCTTTTGAAAAGATGCTTTTAAAACACAAGAAGGATTTTGCTGGATTAATCCAAGGCCTATGACAGCCTTCTCCAAGCTGAGTGTCCTCCTGATATATGGACTTCAACTACAAGAATTCCCCAGCCAATATGGCCATTCTGAAGAATTCTAGTGAGTCATTTTGAAAACTCTGTCTGTTTTCTAGCTATCCCACACAGTTTTTTGTCATCTGTAAATGTGATAAGGATTTTCTCAATCATCCAGATCAGTAATAAAATCGTTGATGTGCATCAGGCCCAAGACTGAACCCTGGGGCAGCTCATTTGTTACCTTCTTTCCATTTGATGGGGAATTCTTGATGGATATTCTTGGAGTAGTTTTCAAGACAACATATGCCCTTCTCCATCATCTGCAATTTACTCATTCTCTGGGATTTCTCCAATAAAATATAGAAAGATTCAGCCACAAAAACCAGTCTCTTCAGCACCTTAGGAACCAATTCATCTAGCCCTGGAGATACTTTCAAAGTAAATAGAGATTTCTCAATCAGGTTTCTATCAATCTCAGGTTTCAATCCTGTCTCTTCATTCTGCTCTTAATAATTGCCTGTGAAACACGTACCATCTTATTGGAGAAGACTGAAAAAAAAAAAAAAGAAGAGAGAATTGAGTAGTTTTGCCTCTCCGTTATTTTCTTTTAGTTTTTCACCATCTTCACTGAACAGCTGGCATACTATTCCCCCCACCCTCACCCCCACCTTCCTTTTAGTTTGAACATATATAAAGAACTTATTCCAAGCCCTGATTTTCCTGGCACAATATTTACAAATCCAGGCTAGCTGTATACACAAATTCCTCTGGTCACTGAGCCCACTTTCTGACTAATATATGTGTTCTTTCTGATGTTCCTATTTTCACTTAGCTTTTTACATTTAGTGGGGTTTTTTTTTTTCTGTTTTCAATAATTTCTCCTCATTGGAAAATTGGAATTGTACTTTCGGTATTTTGGTTTTGTGTCTTTAATACAGTATTTGGTATCATTGTGCCTTTAGAATTTTGGTTTTTAGGAACTTCTGCCCATTATGGACATCATTCTGCATTCATTTCTCCTGCCATGAAATCATTGCTTTTCTATATTTCTTTCTTTTTCTGACTCAGATGAATTTGGCAGATTCTTTTACAGGATGGGGAACTTGTGATGGCTGATTGATAAGCTTGTTGAGTATTCAGTATTGCGTAAGGCATATGGAGTACATCTGAAAAATCTAATTTCTTCATAGACGACTGCAAAATGTTTCTCTCTATATAGTTCCAAGTACCTAAAGTTACAAATGGTTTTTTTTTTTTTTTTATCCTTGCTACATGCCAAGCTGCAATAGAAGATTTTACATGGATTTTACCAACGTATCTAAATGATGTATCTAGATAACAAAATGCCTGCTATCTCTAATTTATCTTTTAACCTTGGGGTTCTTTGAGCCTGGTTGTTTTCTTACAGACATTTCCTTACTCGGCTAGGTAACTTCTTCAGTGCTAGAAGGGAGTGGGGTTTGCCCTCTGTTTATATACAGTGGCTTGCCCTGTCAGTATTCGTGGGGGTGCTGTTTTTTCCTTAGTAATTCCTAGATTAGACTGTGGTTTACTGCTTGTTTGTTTGTCTGGTGTTAATCCCTGCTTATCTGGGTGTTGATTGCTGGCGAGGAGGTATTCTGGTCTTTTTGTTTCCTTTTTATTGTCTCTTTTGAATAGTGTTTATCTCTATGTGCCTGTTGATGGCTGACTTGTCTGAATACCAAACTTCCAGGAATTCCTTCATGTTTTTGGATTTAGCTTGATCTAAAATGCTGACAGCCTTAACCATAGTTTCAACCCTTCTAGCACTGAAGCACTGAAGCACTGAAGGTGTTACCTTCTAGCACTGAAGATGTTACCTAGCTGGGTAACAAAATGTCTGCAAGAAAACACCAAGCTCAGAGAACTCCAAGGACTCCATAGTTCAACCCTGAGCTACATATATTCTCTTCTAATTTATGGATTTATTTTAATTCCATTCAAGATTCGTCATAAGTGTTCAATATTAATGCATAGTTCTGTACATTTCTTATATCACCTCTGCCACTTTCTTCATCTCTGACTGCAATTCAGATAATTGTTCCTAATGTTTTATATTAGCTTTGATCAAATTTTAACATAGTGCATCCTAAATGTGATATTAATTGTAACAGAGAAGAAAGCAGAGATGTGAGAGGATGGTATCAAAGGATATTAAGATTTTTATGCCATATAAACTCAGCATTTTTGTTTTAAATGTTTGCCCATTCTCTGGGCAAAACAGATCAAAACAACACTGGGAATCAAGGAAACAATCTAGTTTCAGGAGTGAATTTAGCCCTAGAGATCGTATAGAAGTGGTTCAACAAACTGTCAGACTTTGCCATGAACACTGGATGCCACTTTGCCCAGCCTTCACTGACTTTGGATTTTTTTTTTTTTTGACTCAGTTAAATTGGGTGCTATATTCAAAGCCCTACAGAGATGAGGTGTGGAAGAACTTTACCTCAGTCTCCTGAAATGAATATACCGAAACACTACATCCACATAATCCGCATAAATGAAAAGGCTGCCACCATCAGTATACCAAAAGGAGTTTCACAAGGTGATCCAATTTCTTTAAAACCATTCTCACAGAGAGAACTGATCTGAAGAAGGAATAAAGATAGGTGATGAATACCTTAACCACCTACTATACATTTTGCTAGTGGCATTGCCCTTTTCTTTGAATGCTGAAAACCTTCAAAGGCAAATTAAGTCACTCTTGAGATGGGTGGTGACTAAATTTGAAATGTAAATAAATATAAGAAAGACAGCAGCAACTTATCAGACCTGAAAATAAATTTGAAGAACACACAAGTTATGTTCAACAATTACTCCCAACCTTTGCCAATAAAAATGGAAAATCATGAACTGAAGGTCAACAGCCACAGCTACCTTAGTCAACAGATGGAGACTGTGAGACCATAGAAGAAACTGAGTACTGCACTAAACTTATATATTCATATATTAAGCTATATTCATTGTAGAGGAAATTGTTTAATCAGTGTATACTACCTCTGCTGATAGATGGTTCCAAAAGCAGTACAAAAGTTGAAAGTTACACAAAAAAGTATGGAACAGGAATTGGTCAGCATAACACAAAATGACCCCCCAAAAAGAAATATGGTTTTGCTAACAAGAAGATACTGATAATCATTTGGGCTGATAACAATGATGAAATTACTTTTACAAGCATAATGTGATAATCCCTTTCAATCCTTTGTCTTACTGTTGGAAACTGTGCAAAAGAAATTTATACAGTATTTTAAACAATTTTAAGAAATATTTCCAACTGAATAATGATTCAAAAATCAAAAGAAAGGTAATCAAGATTCAAAAAGATTCTTCTTTTTGAAGAATCCTGGGATTTCCAAGAACCTTAGTAGATATCTTCAGTTGGAAGGTCCAGAGCAGCTGCAAATTTGTTAGGCTCTTCATCCAGTGGGTCTCTCCTGTTTTGCTAGTCTTGGATGAGATTAACACAGCAGAGGTGAGAGAAGAGCTCTACGTCATGCCACAAAGTTGACAACCTCTATTTTAATTTACCACACTGCTCCTGACAGAGGGTACACAAGCTTCTATGGCTCTATAGAGTGTGGATGTTCCTCCCAGAACCTTCTAGAATTGATTGATTGTAGGTTGATTAATGTTCTATCCCACTTTTTCCATAATTAAAAGCAATCCCAAATTGTAATAAATATGTATAAAATAATCATATTGGCTGAATTCACTCACCTACTTTTTTTGTAAAACCTGTAATGCAGAACCAGCATGTTATTCAAGGCCAAGCGTGGTCCTGAGCAGAAGAAAGGTTAGTTCTGTATCACTGTGGAGACTCAGTGGTATAATCTCAGCTGTCTGATAGTACCACTGCTAGATTATTAGCTTGGAGACTCTCAGTGATACTTTACCCAGTATTGGTACTAATGATTACTTTCCCCAAAACTGGAAAAGTGTATAAATTGGACTTATGGCCAGAGCTGGACACTGAGATTTGCAATGGCAGATGTGGAGGGATTTCTTGGAGAGCAAAGCATTATAAAAACATTTCTGAGTTCAAGGCCATGACATTTGAAAACTTCTATCCTAAATATTTAAGAACTGACTCTCACATTTCAAATGTAATATTTCCTCAAAATGTTCCAGCCCCAGTAGCCCAATACCTGCTGAAACAAAACTATTTTAATAGCTCTGCAGAAAGTCAGAGAGGAGAGTGCCTGGTGCATCTCTGGGGCTAAGGTATTCCAAAGTGTGTGTTTGTGTGTGCGTGTATGAACCCGTGTGTGTTATAAAGAAACATTGCTTTGGGATCCATGCTTTTTGATCTCTCATGGAGAACACCCTAAGCAACCTTGTCTTTTCTGACTACATAGGCAAGGCACATTGCACCTAGAGGAGATGGTCCCCAAATTAAGTTGACAACCTGACAACCCTATGGTCTCCTCAGTTTCCAGACACTATATGAACTACAGTGATACCTCGGGATACGAACGCCTCTGCTTGCGAATTTTTCGGGTTACGACCAGCTCTGGCCCCAAAATTTTACCTCGGTTTGCGAACTCCGCCTCGGGGTACGAGCCATTTTCCGCCCGTGCCACGTGGTCCGCGGCCATTTTCTGCCCGTGCCACGTGGTCCGCGGCCATTTTTCCGCCCGTGCCACGTGGTCCGCGGCTGTTTTTCCGGCCCTGCTGCGTGGTCCGCGGCCGTTTTCGCGCCGCGTCGGGCCGTTTTCGCGCCGCGCCGGGCCGTTTTCACGCCGCGCCGCGCTGCACCCGGCCATTTTCACGCCGCACCACGCCGCGCCCGGCCGCTTTCCATGTGGTCCGTGGACGCCAGAACGGATTAACGGTAATTACATTGAACCTTATGGGAAATTGCCTCGGGTTGCGACCAAATTCGGGCGGAGGGCGGAACGGATTAACCGGATTTACATTGAACCCTATGGGGAAATTTGCCTCGGGGTGCGACCAAATTCAGAGGGCGGAACGGATTAACCGGATTTACATTGAACCCTATGGGGAAATTTCCTTCGGGTTACGACCAACTCGGGATACGCCCAGAGTCACGGAACGGATTAAGTTCGTATCCCGAGGTACCACTGTATGTGAAAAGTAGGATCTTAGAAAGTCCTCTGCTACAATCCATTGCAAGAACTCTCCATTGATCCTTGTTCTGTGACTTGCATTTTTGAATGAAACTTTAGTCTGTATTAGGACTTTTTCTTATACCCCACACCTGCTAAGTTTGCTCAGACATCATTGCTGATGGATTTTGTCTTTTTCTCTTTGTGTCCGTTCCGGTAAGGTAAATATTGAATTCATACTAAAGTAATTTTGAAATATTTGCAATAGCTTAGAGAAATATAATTATAGACACCAATTCCCCATTAAATCTGAATTTGGTAGACTCACTTTGATCTTATAAGGTCCAGATGATTCATGGATCATTCACTACTGGTTTAACTGACCTAGACAATGTGCTCCTAAATAATTGCAATTAAATTGTCAGCTGGTTCACTTATGCACTTATGGGGTACTGAATATACTGAGCATTTTCCTGAACCATAACTCAGTTCTGATGACTTCAATGGGAACATTAATAGCCTTTAAAATAAAAGTTTGAAATTAACACTAATGTGCTTTTAAGATTACGAATGAAGAAGATTCATGGTCAAAGAAATCATTATATTATCATAATGAGGTGACATAGTAAAAGTCAAAGGAAAGTGAAGAAATATACGGATTAGCCTGAAATATGCAATGTGGAGTCTATTTGCATTTATTAATATAGAGCATGTAGAGATCCAGCCCCAGCATATTCAAGAAAATGTGGCTATAGCCAGCCAAGAACTGAAAGCCCAACAACCATTTGACAGGGAGGATTGAAATTGCATTTTAGGAGATGTAGTGTAGCACTAGTGACAGTAATGCAGAAATTGCCAGAGTAGCTGAGAAATAGTTCATATATAGGCTATATAAAATGTAAAATATCTTCTGAGTTCTAATGGTTTTATGGACACATCCCTGTCATTTTCTTGGCATCAATCCACTGTCTTCTGTGATGTTTTTTGACTTCTCAATCCAGCTGACAGGCCAGAAATTTCCTGGTGGTCTCCCTTCAAACTATGAAGTAGTATTAATACTTTTTTGAGATTAGCCAAGTGGGCTGTCATATTAGTCTCTTGTAGGAAAAGAAATGAAAAGTCTTGTGACACTCTGAAGAGAAAGAAACTTATGTTATAAACTTCTGTGGACAGGACATCAGTTTCAACAGATCTCAGGAGACATTTCATGCATTTGATGAAATGAACTCTAGTCCATAAAAGTTTATATCGTAATAAATATATTAGTCTTTAAGGTGGCATAAGTCTCTCTTGTTGTCTTTGCACCCAAGGCAAATAAATCCTTCCATTTCCTCCCTTCCCCATTTGTCATCAGAGGAGCCATTTTAGCAATATCTCAAGGAAGATACAGCCATGTACATAGCCTGGAGCTCTTTGCAGCAGCTGCTAATAGCTATTACATGCCATCCAACTGTTAGCTTCAATTGTCTTTCCCCAAAGCTGCTACAATGACTAAGACCTGATATACCCATTGCATGGTTTGTTTCAACCATGGTTTCTTTAACAAATTGCACATGCTGAATCTTTCTGATATCCTTAGACATAAAATGAGAATGGGAACTTTTGATTTGGTCAAGCAGCTGCATGATGTCAGAGAGCCAGGCTGATGCCCATTAAACCTCGCCAACTTTTCTACTAAGGAAGATGCATTACTTTTCAACTTTTTCTGGACAGAATATCCCCCATCCCTTCATTTGGCATAGGCCTTCCTCCATTGGGGAAGAGAAACCACAGGAACCATTGGACACCTTCCCAATCAGGCAGCATGAGAGGCAGCTCCAGAGAGACTGCTTGGATCAGCTGAAGCAGATCCAATCCTGCTGGTATACTGGCAGAAGAAACAGGTCTTTCTTCCTTTTCCCATGTTCAATCATTCCTTTGCTAAGGAAAAGGTAAGAAGTTGTTGAAACAGATCCCCTCTGGTGGCACTTTTTTGTTTTGCCTTACTTTTCCCCCTCACAGGAGACATGACTAAAGCAAGGATTTAAGGACAGGCTTTTGGAGAGGGTGGTGGGACTTCACATGAAGTCCTTCCAGCCTGATTATGCTGTAGATGAGAGTTTCTCACATCTTTGCCCTAAAATTCTGTATTGGGTGGAATGAAAAAAAAAATGGCTTTCAGGTAGGGGAAAAATGGTAGACTGACACACCTCTGGCATACAAAACCCTCCACTTTCTTAAACACATTTGGAAGACAATTATCTTAAAGTTAAAGAGATCTTCAGAGCAGTAGAGCAATCAAGCCATCGGGTGAGTGATCCTTCATTCTGGATTAAAGATAAGAGCAAAGAAACAATTTAAAGGATTTAAAAATAATTAAAGGCAAAAGGCTTGCCAATAGTTTAAACTAAAAAAAGTTTAAAATGAACTAAGGGGACAGTTGAATTTGGAATTATTGACTTTATAGTATTTTTGAAATATCTAAACAATATATATCTCCATGGGGAAGAGTTTTGTTTGGATTAACTGGAGACAAAGATTAGTTAGCTTTGCAAAACAAAAAATAAGGGAAAATTGCTAAAGACCATCTGACTACAGAACTATGGAGTGTTGAATGGGACTAAAAGCTTAATGATCTAGAGAAAGAGGGAAGAGAGAAAAAAAAAGAAAAAGTTTTTTTTTACTTTTATTTCTCCTTTCTCAATTGAAATGGCTGTTTCTAGAAAAGTAGTGAAACTTACAGAAATGACAGAAAAAGGTATTACACTTGAGACATTCCAAAAGATCTTTGAGGAATTGGGAAAGAATGTTACAGCTACAATAACAGCATCAATAACTGCTTATATGAATGCATCATTTAAAAGAGATCTGAAAGAAGAGATAAAAGAAGTGATGAAAAATAACTGAACAATCTGCACGACAACTGAGTGG
Organism: Python bivittatus; assembly: GCF_059951505.1. Classification (NCBI taxonomy): domain Eukaryota; kingdom Metazoa; phylum Chordata; class Lepidosauria; order Squamata; family Pythonidae; genus Python; species Python bivittatus. The sequence continues at coordinate 64,277,477 of NW_028277030.1, read as the reverse complement.
AGAGGTGAAACAAAGACAAGGTGGAAATTTTGGAAAACACAACAGAAATAACAGAGAGGAAATACAAATATTAAGAGATGAAAAATGATGTAGATAATGGACTATTACTGGATTTGCAAGGGAAAGAATCTTGTTTGAGACCAAGAGTATTTATAGAACAACTTGGTGAAAATAGTAAGGAGAGTGCTGTTGAAGCCTTACAAAAAATTTAGGATGGGAGGAAGAAGATGTGGATGGAGATCAGGTCCTATGACGATGTCTTAATGTTGTTGTTGTTGTTTAGTCGTTAAGTCGTGTCCGACTCTTCGTGACCCCATGAACCATATTGCGCCAGGCCTTCCTGTCCTTCACTGCCTCCCTGAGTTTGCTCAGTTTCATGCTCATTGCTTCAGTGATGCTATCTAACCATCTCATCCTCTGCCGTCCTCTTCTCCTTTTGCCTTCAATCTTTCCCAGCATCAGGGTCTTCTCCAAAGAGATCTCTCTTCGCATTAGGTGACCAAAGTATCTGAGCTTGAGCTTCATTATCGATCCTTCCAATGAGCAATCAGGGTTGATTTCCTTTAAGATTGACTGGTTTGACCTCCTAGCAGTCCAGGGGACTCTCAAGAGTCTTCTCCAGCACCACAGTTCAAAGGCATCAATTCTTCGGCGCTCGGCCTTTTTTATGGCCCAGCTCTCACAGCCATACATTACTACTGGAAAAACCATAGCTTTGACTATGCGGATCTTTGTCGGCAAGGTGACGTCTCTGCTTTTTAATATGCTATCTAGGCTTGCCATAGCTTTCCTCCCAAGGAGCAAGCGTCTTTTAATTTCATGGCTGCAGTCTCCGTCTGCGGTGATCTTGGAGCCCAAATAAATGAAGTCTGTTACTGCTTCCATTTCTACCCCTTCTATTTGCCAGGAATTGATGGGTCCAGATGCCATGATCTTAGTTTTTTTAATGTTGAGTTTCAAGCCAGCTTTTGCACTCTCCTCTTTCACCCTCATCAAGAGGCTCTTTAGTTCTTCTTCACTTTCTGCCATTAGGGTGGTATCGTCCGCATATCTGAGGTTGTTGATGATTCTCCCTGCAATCTTGATTCCGGCTTGTGATTCTTCCAGCCTGGCATTTCTCATGATGTACTCTGCATATAGGTTAAATAAGCAGGGTGACAGTATACAGCCTTGTCGTACACCTTTCCCTATTTTGAACCAATCGGTTGTTCCATGACCGGTTCTAACTGTTGCTTCTTGGCCCGCATACAGATTTCTCAGGAGACAGGTAAAGTGGTCTGGTACTCCCATCTCTTTAAGAATTTGCCACAGTTTGTTGTGATCCACACAATCAAAGGCTTTTGCATAGTCAATGAAGCAGAAGTAGATATTTTTCTGGAACTCTCGTGCTTTCTCCATGATCCAGCGAATGTTGGCGATTTGATCTCTAGTTCCTCTGCCTCTTCGAAACCCAGCTTGTACATCCGGTAGTTCTCGGTTCATGTATTGCTGAAGCCTAGCTTGTAGGATTTTGAGCATAACCTTGCTAGCATGTGAAATGAGTGCAACTGTGCGATAGTTTGAGCATTCTTTGGCGTTAATGTGGTCTTAATGTTAAGGATCACTAATGCTAGAATACTGTGTAAGGGAAAATAATACAAAATTGACTTGTTTGATCAGGGATAAGATTTTATTTCTTTATTGAAATTTATTGGCCACCAAACTCCAGATAAATACTTTTACAAAATACTGGATGCTTTATGGACTTTTTGCTGAAAATGGATAGAACTGAGTTAATGACTTTCGGATTTGTCAATTGAAAAGGGTTGGATATGGGAAGAAGTGATCTATGTAATGTAATTTCAAAGGGGGAGGAATGATATTAAGTTGTTTGTAACTGCTGTAAAGAAGATCAAAGGTCACTTCTTTAAATATCTTTTTTTTTCCTTTTTCTTCCTTTACATTCTACACTTTCTATTTTCCCTTTCTATTTTTTTTATTTCATTTTTTATTATCTTTTATTATTGTTGAAATTTTCAACAAAAATTACTTTAAAAAAACAAACAACAAACTAACTAGAATAATGACTGGGCTCATATATCACTAAACAATCACACTATAACTGAGAATGGCTATGAAACCAGCTTGAGTGTCCCTCTAACAGGAATGGTCACTTCCCATAAGCACCTTTACCTCCCTACTTCAAATTTTGCTAACCGATTTCTGAAATTTGCAACAAGATTTTGCTTCTGTTCCCAACTCACTCCAATTCAATTTCTATGACAATTTTCGGTTTAGATTGCATCTCACTTTTATTTGGTGAGTAAAGGATAACATCATAAGATTGAAGAAGCCAACTCAAAAAATCAGACATGTTCCTCCTCCTGCTTGAGTTGCCCACATACCGGTGATATCTTATGTCCAAAAAACAGTCCAGGGTCCTGAAAACCAGTGCCCTCCTCAAGTTGACACTCTGGTTAAGCTACAGGCATGCCTTCTGATGCTGCTCAAATGATGTCAGCTTCCTATAACATTTGCATATTGAGTGTGAATGTCTCCTTCCAAAATTGCATGCAAACTCTATGCACATTGTCTTCCATGTAAATCAGCCTCCTGGCTCACATGACCAGTCAATACATATGCAATTAATGCATACATTCCTGTTCTGCATGTAAATGTATGCAGGAAGCTTGAGTGATGCGGGTGTGGGGTAGGCCTTAATCAGAGCACTCATGTGGCAAGCATTCCACTTTTTAGAATATCTGAATTGGGTAACATTGTTTCTTAAAGTAACAGCAGCACAGATTCACAAAACTCTTCCTATGTAAGCCAAGAAGGACAAAAATTTGAGGAAAACAGAAGATGGGATGGAAGGATCAATTTATTCAGGTTCAGTTCAGGGACCAAGACATTTGAGTTAACTTTAAATATGTGTGCTGTGAAGTGTATAATTAATGTTGCAGTTGCAATTTTTTTGCAGATTAAGCATATTTGCACTTATTTGCCTAAGTAACCTAATTTATTCTGTTCCTCATGGAGGTTCTTTTTAAGAGACAAGTAGCTTTGAAAGTGCTGAAATTCTTGCTTAACTCTTTGTCATCTTTTCCCCTCCATATAGATCCCTGTGGATGAGGATGGGGAATCTCTTGCTTACCCAGTTCCATCCATCTGGCCCACAGGATCATTTTCGTAACTGCTTATTAGCCAAGCAAGGAACATTGGATGAACAGAGAAGGGTTTAAAGGAGAAAACTGATTGTGTCTTCCTGAAGCCCAAGCTTATGTTTTGGGTAGGTTTGGTTTGGGTTCCCTATCCCAACAAGAGACTTTCTTTGCCTAAAAGGCAAGATTTTCCTTTTTAAGTCACCACAATGGACTGACCAAATTTGAAAGTGATCAATGGACGCTCTTATACACATTATTGTTTCTCCTTTAAGGTTCCGTATCTCAGGGAAATTATGCTGCTTCTGGTTTGTGTTTGATTGGATGCAGTGAAAGTATTCAGTAGAAGGCAAGTGCACCTCCACCTAACAAAATGTTGGGTTGTATTTTTCTCTTCACGATGGTTGCTATTTCTCTGCAATCTGCTCCACATGATTGGCTGTCCTCAGCATGGAATAAAAAAAAAAAAGGCAGAGCATTGTGATCTGAAGACCTGGTGCAAGCAGGAATTGATATTGCCTTGAGGAAAGGAACATTATAACAGAAAGCTGTAATTTTTGCCCTTAGCCACACATTTATCACTGTAAAGTCACACTGATCTTGAAATTCACAGGTAGGGAAGCACTATGTTAAATGTGCAGAGCTTCCTATTCCAAACACTGTTATTCAGAATTTATTGATTATAAATAGATAGCAGTAAAGAGCTGGAACAACTTTATTAATAATAAAGCCAGGGAAAGTCTAAATCACCTCAGATTAACAAAAAGTGATATATTTCATGGGTACTAGGTTTTTTTTTTAAATGTACTTCGCTGTGAAGCTGAATTTTGAAATCCTGTACAATGTGAAATATCAGGTTTAAGTGTGATAGATTTATTCTCTAAGAGCTCTTTGGAATAAAGTTATGGATAAATCAAACCACAGTAGAGCATATTCTTAAACAGTTGTTTACATGCCTGTAAACATTGTTTATGCTACTTATAGCTAATGAAATGTGTAGTAACTATCATGATGTTACCTAATTCCTAGAGGAAGAGGTAGCACTTGAAAATAACTAAAAGTGGTTTTTCTGCCATAACTGACATGTATTTTGTGCTCTTCGTCTTTTTGATAGTAAATGTGAGTCTCCTTGTGAGCTGGATGGTTTACTTCTTAATGATTATGTTTTTCTAAACTTACCAATTTACAGCCCTTGAAAATGACCCAGATCTTATACTTTCTTGATGATACAGTGATGCCCTTCTGAAGAAGCTGTGAATCCAGTTTTGTATTACTGATGCTTCAATAAGATAGACATGGCAGGGACTACAATTAGTCCTCTTCAAGATGAGACTCCTGAACTTCAACTTAGCATCAGGCTGCACTCAATATCCAAAACGCTTTTCCAATGTTTTCCGGTGACTTGGCAGGTTTTCTAGAAAACTCTATTTTTCAAATATTTTGTTTTTCATTTAATGACTTCAGTATCCCATTGTCATAATATATTCCAATGCTCCTCTTGAAGATCCTTCAGGCTGCAGTTCTGGACACAAACTTGGAAATAAGCTGCAGTAAATCGTGTTTGCTAGAAGCCCCGTATCTTTAATTATGACCTTCCCTCCCTACTTCCCCACTGTATATTTTCTTTCATGACTTGGGATATTCATGGTCTTTTTTTAAAAAAATTTCTCCAACTCTACTGCACTGAACTGTTTAAAGCCTAGGATGGATAGTTGTGATCCAGGTTAATTTCACATGGACTCATTCATAAGTTCAGCTTCTCATTAATCAGCTATTTAAAAAAAATGCAGAGAAATCCATTTTTAAATGTGTAGCCTTGGACATGATTTTTCTCTACAAAATACAATTTTCTAAACATATTTTCTAAACATACAGTCCGTTCTTAAATGTTAAAATATATTTTATATTAATCTATATTCTGCTCAGAGAACTTTAAATGTTTGTTATTGGATAGAATATATGTGTACAGAGCACAGTGTGTACACACACACACCATAATGTTTTATGACTGGCTGCCAAGTCCCATTCACCTGGACAAGATCAAGGAAGCAAGAACTGCAGGGATTTCAGTAAGCTATCTTTAATGCTGATCTGGGTTAAGTACAGAATCTTGAAAACTGTAATAGGAATTTCTCACCCTCATTTAGGGTGAGTTAAGTAAGATGGGGACTTTTTGAATGATGTGAAATGCTTCTTCCCAGGTTTCTCACCACTTGAGCTAAGCTGTCATTTATGAGATAAGCTGCCAACTGAATTGCCTTCTCTTGATTGTTTATGTCTACTTTCTCTTTCTTTTCTTTTCCAGGCTCTCAACAATCTTTCACACTGGCGTGCTACTCTGAAAAGTACAGCTCATGTCAGATAGTTTCCAGATGTGGGTTGGAGAAAAAAAAATTAAGCAATTGTTCATCAATTAAAGTTACTTTCTTCTTCTGGCCCCTTAAAATCAAACTTTATTCCAAAAACCTCCTGCATGCTACAGCATTCTCAGGGACAGATCCTTACTAGATCCTTATTTTCATAAATTCTCAAGCAGCACCAGCCTCTCCGTGAGTATCTATTTTCAGTTTTGCAATTAACTTCAGAAGCACTGGCCTGCAGAATTCTTTCAAGTGCAACATAATGTCTGTGCTGAGATTTTTCCAATTTTCCCAACTAGAACTTGGAAGAAAGGGAAGGCCTTGTCTCTGCCTGAACTGCCTGAATTATTTTGACTGAATTGAATTTTATCTTGAACTGCCAAAATTATCCAGCAGACCAGAAGGGTTTTTGTTTGTATGTATGTATGTTTTAATAAAGTAACAACATTATTAACTTGGTAGGCATCTGGTCTATGAGATCATGAATGCCTGTCCAATTTTCGTTCCTCTGATACTATTTTTCACATTTCTTTTCCTTTCAAATTGAGTCTTCACTTATTAGAAGCATCTAGAGGTGCTAGACAATTAGGCTTAGTTTATGCTGCATCTATTCCAGCTTCTTTTGAGTAACTTCATGCAGACAAATATAAATCTGAAATGTGAAAATAGATATGAGACCAATAACCATCTCTGCGACTTTTTGCACTCACCTACTGTGAAAAACAAAGCTGACGTGAATTGCTGTTATTTATGATTGCCACATTTCCATAATACTGGAACTCTTCTGCAATTATATGTCACAATTATTGTACATAATTACATGTATGGTATGGAAAAGTACTTCAGAACTTCATTGTACTAGTTAAAAGCATACTAATGTTTTTGAAATAATAAGTCAGCCTTGCATATTAATATGCAACAATAATTATTCTCTCTCTCTTTCTCTTCCCCTCTCCCCCAAACCATTCCTCCCCATTGCATCTAGATACTCTAGGTCCTGACCTATGATGAAAGTGAGAGTATGAAATAAGGTAGATCTGTGCACACATCTAACATTTAGATGGATGGTGTTCCATTTTATTTTGATTTCTATGTCTTATTTTTTCTGTTAGTTCAACAGACAGAAAGCTCTCATATACAGAGTGTCATACCAACAATTCATTTCTGCCAATATTACTATACTGATAGGCAGCAAGTCAGCCAGAGCTATCTGGAGATGCCAGGGGCTGAAGAGGGAAACTGGTACTTGCTTGGCTTGTGGTTAACACAAAATTATGGTCCTATCAGGAAATACCATGTGCTTTCATCAAGTTAAGTAGGTTGTCCTAAAGCCTTCAAATTAGATGTAGTTTTGCACACTTACTTCTTTTTAAATAGATGTTATTGAGTTTGGTGTGTCATGGACATTCCACTTTGGGAAATAATGCCAAGAATTAAAGAAGCCTAAGGTCTGATTAGAGGTTTCCAAGAATTATACAAAAGTTAATTTAAGAACATTGGTAGAGGAAATGCATCCCATTCAATGACTGGGTACCCTGTAATTGAGGATAGTTATCAGCCTGATCAAAGACATAATAATTTCCTTATAATAATGAGGGTCAAGAGTGCCAGGAAATTCCAATCACTTTCAAATGAATAAAATATAAGTACAAGAGTGAAAAGGGTATATAATTAATCCCCAAGTCTTTTCCATCCCAGAGACTGAGGCTTATATTTTCACATCAAAAATAAACAAAGCAGGACATTTTGAATTAACAGTTAAAGACAGGCCCCGAGATGACCTCGCCAGCAAAATCCTGGATTTCCACCTCAGTCCTTTGTTCAAATATGTAAACCAAACACTGCAATAAAGATTTAAAATAAATGTTGTGCTGTCAAGTTGGACAAGTTGACTCCTGGTAACTCTATGGATAAATGTGTTTGACCTGCCTTTAAGTAATAATTTACAGGAATTAGGATTAGGGTTGTATTTATTGATTCATTATGTCTATATATTGAACAGTGTTATCTGTAGTATTCACTTTATAGGGCTGCTTGTCAAATGTGCAAATGAAATAAAATTGGGAGGTCTGACCAATACCCAGGATGACAGAATGAGATTGCAATCTAATCTGGACAGGCTGGAAGATGAATTGAGGCTAAAAAGATGACCTTCAACAGGAAGAAATGCAAGGCACTATATTTAGAGAGGAAAAAGGTAGGGCACACATACACAATTTGGGATCCATGGCTTGGAAGCACTCCACTGGAGACAGGCTTAAATCTGATCACTGACCACAAGCTGAACATGGGTCAGCAGTATGAGCCAGCTGCTTGAAGGGGTAATACAATTCTGGTCTGTGTTAGAAGAAGCACTGTATCAAATACATGTGTAGTCCTTATTCCCCTCTACTCTACACTGGTGAGACAATACCTGGAGTGCCATTAGGGGCAACACATTTCCAGAAATTGATTCCTTGGGACAGGTTCAGAAGAACCTGAGAAGGGATTTGAGAACATGCCCTGTGAGGATTGGCTGAAGGTACTTGAGATGTTCAGTCTGGTGAAAAGAAGACTGAGGCGAGACATGATATCAGTGTTCAGGTATGTAAAAGTGTCCAATAGGGAAAATGCCAGAAATAATGGATACAAGTAGCAACTACCTAGATTGCATCAGGAAAAATATTGATGGTCAGATCTGTACAGCAGTGGAACAGTCTACCAATGGAAGTTGTGGCTTCACGAGCTCTGGAAGTTTTTCAAGAAGAAGCTGGACAGCCACCTCTCAAGAATGGTTTAATTGCATTGCATAAGTTTGGATTAGATGCTCCTTGTTGTTCTTTTCAACTCCACAATTCTATTCTATGATAGTGCCAAATTTGCAATGAATAAGAAGTATATTCAGAGCGAGACTACTATATGCTCTGATCCAGCCCAGCAGGATTGGGTCACAGGTTCTTTTGGATTTGGAAGCAATGACTACCTAGTATGAATAAGAAGTAGAAGAAAATAACATCATAACATGACATAGCAAAGAATATTCAGGAACACTGAAAAATATAAAATAACCCAAGACAGCAATCAAAGAATATAAAAAAATACTGAAGAATGCAACAAAGGAGGAAAAACCTTGTGCCCCTTCTGCCAGTCAGGGCGCCCCAGAGAGATGATGGTGGGTTTTAGCAAACTTGTAAAACCCTCCCATGTTGGAGGTTTGATTAATTTATATAGTCTCTTGAACCCCCATTACACCCTTTTTTGATGGTATCATCTCACTGGAGTTTTCCAAGGACAAGTTTATCTTGTGCTTTGGAATGCTTTGTCTAGTTGAAATGCCAAAAATAGGGACTATCAAAGTTAAGGAGCATCTGTTTATGTCAAGTGGTGATGAGACCATCTCAGAGTTAAGGAGTATCTGCTTCCCAAAGTGTTTGGATTGATGATCAGAAAGATCATTCTACTCTACACAGGTGACCAACCAAGGACAAAGCATGCCCAAGTATAATTCTTTAGTGACTAAAATAAATGCTTGCTTAATTCTGTACTGCATGCTCAACCATTACTTAGGAATACTTTACACCTAAGGAAATGTGTACACACCACTATCCAATTCCTTCTCACCAATCTTGCAGTAAAGCCACCAGCACCACTACTACAGGGTATAGTAGGTAGCTAGTAACAACTCTTTCTCAATTTCTTTTCTTTCTTTCTTTTTTTAAGTGGAAAAAGTAATTTTTTATCAGGGTTTCCTATATGGAGAATGAAATTTCAGTGCCTTCCTTGAAGCTGTGATTTTAGCTGCAGTGCCTTTCCAACAGGCAGATACATGGTTTAGTGGGAAAATCCTCAACAGCTGCAACCAGAGGCTTAGTTTTTCCTAAGCCTTATTACTGAGCTTGGAGGGAGTCTTCATGCTATGGGGTAGGTAGGCCAGATGCCTAATGCTGAGCTCTGATGCCAAGTCTGGCCTGAAATCTTAAGAAGGAGGCATAGGTTTGGGACAGAGTATAAGTGTAGCTGCTGTTTTGACACAATAGCTAGTTCAGTGTTTGAGCAGCTGGCTCCCCAAGAGGTTTCCCAAAGCAAGGTCCCTCCAGTCCCTATCCAATTCAGTTTATCCATCGCCATCACCAATGATTTCACAAGTGGGTGTGTGGACCAGAGGGGGTTACTTCTCCCTCCCTCCTGGGGCACCCAATAAGAACAATATAAGCCTGTAGTTATGAATAGACATAATAGCTCTACTTTCCTAGTTGCATGAAGAAACCAATAACCATACAGACATGCAGACCATATTACCCAGGCAGAAGAAGAACTTTAAACAAGAGTAGCTATTGGAGTCAATGGGAATGAATCCCTCTGTGTGTCCTAAGAGGCTTGCTCAGAGATAGCAATTTCTCTCACTCCAAAGCTGCACAGTCTCCCTAAAGGAGCAGGACATTTGAAAAGCACAGGAGATATTTGAACACTCCGACTCTCCCTCCTTACTTGCAGAATGCCTACAGACTGCATAAAGTCTAATGTAGCTGTCTTCCTTTCACTCTATTTCTGGCATGTTGATTGTTCTGCAAGGGCTGGAGCTCTTCCATCCCATCAGAATCCAGACTGCTTCCCTTCTTCTGGCTTTGCAAGCCATGACCGTCCCCCAGCCAAATTCACTGGGTGATCCTCTTGTTAGTGAAACTTGCCAGCCCTTTTATTCCTGTCGACTGAATGTGCCAGCCAATCTGAATCCCTTGGAGGCCTGCCCACTTTTTTTTGTAGCAGCAGGGACTGGAATGCCAGCTGGGCAATGGGTTGAAAGAAGAAAAGCCTTGGGCTTTCCCCCTGTTACCTTTTATGTGCAACTATTCTTTCTGTCTCTCTTGCTCGATAGCTTTGACTCTTGTTCCCTTTATCTCCTTAGGCTATCTCTTACTATGACCATTTTCTTTTCTTACTCCTCTTTTTCCTAGCCGTTGCCTTCAGGCAAGACTTTTTCTGCTTCTCTCCTTTCTCCTCCGTGTGTAAGTTCCGGTGTTTCTGTCTGAGCCTTGTGTGTACAGCTCTACGGCTTTTTCCCTTTTAAAAACTCATCCAAGTTTCATTTACTCTGTCTCTCTGGGGCAAACTCCCTCCCTTCTGGAGGTCTCCATTCTGAATTCTTTGTCTGCCAAGAAGCCCTTTATTGCTTCCTGTGATCTCAACCTCTGTTTACCCCTATTTACTTTAGCTTCTCCAAAGATCCTCTTTCCTCTGCTTCTAACTTCCTTCAGTTACAGACTTGGGCAACCAGATCCCTAGCACTCAAGTTAACTTCCTTTTTTCTCTTTGCAAATTTCTGTCAGATCACATTTGACTTATTTCCCACCTCCATTTGAGGGTGTACTGTCAGCTCCCCTAGGTAGATCAGACCAAGAAATCACCTCTACAGGAAGGCTAAAGGTACTTTTATTGAGATTGGCTACAATACAGAGTCTCACAAGTCTGATTGTGCTGTATCTCCTCTTTCTTAGAGTTCAGTGAATTAGGGAGGGATCTGCCTGAGCCGCTTCCAAATGTTGTATCATAGTTCTGGGCTAAAAAAATGCTTCAGCCCCTTTTGCCTAGGTAACAGGTCCTGCATATTTCTGTCAAGGTCATCTTCCTTACTCTGTACACACACATTTTTCTCCTTCCATCACAATGCATTTCATTTTTCAAATAATATGCTGAAGTCCAGCTGTTTTATATTATGAAATCTGCATGGGTTTACCCAATATTCATTACATAATCTACTCTATCCTTTTCTAATTCAGCAAAAATATTAAGAGTTTTTGTTAATAAAAATATGGGGATTTCTTCCTGTAAATTGTATTTTCCATCTTGTTCTTTTTGTCTTAATTAAGCACACATTATGGAAAGCATTATACAGCTTTCCATAATGTGTGTTTAATTAAGACAAAATGTAGCCACACTTTGAACATGGATGATGGTACTTCATAATATCTCACAGAGATCTCATAAATAAGTCCTATACCGAATGACAGCCTTGAATTCTTTTGAGAGAAAATGATATTGGTTTCATTATCAGATAGAGTCTGCTTTCACTTGCTAAAAGTGTGTGTATACCCATATTTTATGTGTTTCTAACTTTGCATTCGTAATAGGATGAATGAACATTTTTAAGGTAGTTATTTAAAAAGGAGATTTTTTTATAAAGTAGAATTCAAGCAGTTTTGTTGGTAGAAGGAAGAGGAGGGAATAGGACTTTTAGAGGTCTATAAGGGATCGGCCTTCTGTTTTACTACCTTAGTGAAATTATAGCAAGTGCTAGCAAACCCAGGGAGTTTATGGCCAAGAGGTTGTGCAGTAAAAATTGGAACAGTTGCACCTGATAAGGGTAATCAGGATGGACTATCAGGAATAGGCCATAATAGGCCTCGGTTCTAGGTGAGAAGCTACGGCAGGTCCACTTGAATTATACATTTGCTAGTCTCAGGAGAAGGTCTGTCACTTGCTTGGAGTATTGTAACACACACTATATGGAGTTGCCTCTGAAAACCACTTGCAAGTTACAGGTGGTCCAGAATGTGGCAGCATAGGTAATTATGGGTGCATCTTGGGCTATAGCTATGTAACACCACCACTGTATAAGCTGTATTGGGTACCAGTGGGCTTCTGAGTGCAATTCAAGGAACCAGTGATCAGCATGGCACAGGGCCTGGGTATTTGTAGGCCTGTCTGTCTGCAACTCTGTTTGCCTGTTATTCAAGATCAGACTGGGATGCATGCTCTGGATTGCATCAATTAAACATTAATTGGGACTCAGGAGGTGGACCTTCTCTGTAGCTATGCCTGCCCTACAGAACAACATTCCCCCCTACTCAAGGTTGAGATGGGCCCAATAGTCTTTAAGAAGGCCCTGAAGATCTTCTTAAAGGACACTGGACTGGATGTTATTTGAGCTCCTTCTAATGAAGCGATGTGCCTGTATGTTATTAGCCCCAGTGTAGTGTGTTTTATTTATTTTCTTTTTTGTTTTTTTTTCTGCAATGTTTTTGTTAGCTATCCAGAATTGCTTGGTGAGTGGGCAGCCATATAGATTGAATAAATAAATAAAAACAAATAAAAAGATGTAGGTCTATTACAGGCTTACCAGGTTTATGTTACAGGAGCAGTTGTGGACTATGCTATTATTCATTTAAAATTTATACTTTTAGACTTCACCAAGTTAGCAGTTTAAAAGAGAAATTATACACTTTAATGGAAAATAAGTCTAACAATAGCTCCTAATGCTGATAGCTACATTAATTAGTTATTAATGTATTAATAGTTATAATGTAATAATAGTTATCTGTATTAATACAGATATTAGTTCTGGGCATACAGATGAGATGGTACCAGGAAAAGAAAAAAAAAAGTTTGTTTTAAAGTGTTCCTGATGGGTGCTATGTGCCCATGGACTTTCAAAATCACATTTTGCCCTTTGAATCTGGATCTTTGCACAGACCTAATTTCTTCCCCCCATAATCATTTAGAATTAACCAACTCTCTAAATTAAGAGTAATAGAACTGTAACTAATGAATCACTGGGTTATTTTAGAAAAGATTATCTTGATACGGAACTTGGGATGACCAGAATTCATTTAATTTGGTTTACTTAATAACTTTCTGGGATGCAAAGTCAAGGAGGAGGTGGTGGTGCTAGTAGTGATGGTTGTAGAAAGTGTTTCACAATTCTGAACTCTACAGAAAAAGCGAAAGATGAGCATTCTTACCATGGTGGGATGGTATTCAAGATATCCTACTAAGCTTTTGCATTTCAAATTTGCATCAAGTATATTTGTATTTGCTATCCCATCCTTTTCCCTGTACATTCATATAATGCAATCAGAGAATGCATTCAATCAACACCATCTCAGTGGAGGTGTGATTGTTCTACCTGTTGTGAAATATGTGTATGAATATAAACATGTGTGAAAGAGGGGGTGGTATGGGGAAAATGATCTGATCCATTTCCCACTGCAACATACAGAATAGGTTTAATACCAGGTGTATAATCTGCTGTCATCGTGCAAAAGCGAGAGACTAAAAATTGAATGCCTATTTCCTTTATCGATTTGCAAATTTAGCTATTTTAACACTTGCATTCATAGTTACTGAAGTACAGCGGTGTAATTACTGTGCATTTTACTGAAGAGCTTTCATGAGCACCCGGCTGCTGGTAGAAAGGATGTGGGAAAGATGCTGAAAAGTAGCAGAAATAATACAACTGCAGAGTCAGCCACTTCCTACTTTGTAGCTTTTGGAAAGGATGCCTGTGCATGCCTGTGTGCACACATACACACATACCCTTAAATTTATGATTCATAATATTTCCTTAATCAGAATGTAAAACACACCTATGCTTACTTTAAAACATACGAAGATCAACCCAAATGGATTCTTAAAACACAGTAATAGCAACATCAGTATTAGCGGCATCACAGTTTTCCAAAATAACTGAAGAAAACACCTGCTAAAATGAAGAGAAAGAAAATCAGGGATGAAATTTCAAGGTTTTCCTTTTCTATTGTAAAGAAAGGAGTGGAGGGAGAGGGAGGAGAGAGGCTTAAGACATAATGTGGAAGTACCGGCTTGGAAAATAAGGGGATAAGAAGTAGCACCAGGTCCCTGAAGGATGGGGTGTAGAAAGGGCAGAAGAATAACACTTCTGTCAGCAGCCTTTGCTTCCTATGGCTAATTTTTTTCATTTGGAAGAAATACATTTCACCAAGAATGTTTTTCTTCACAGGGGATAGAAAGGCTGAGATGTTAGGCCTGTTTAATTAAAATGAATCAAGTTGTCCCACTAGGAATTCTAATGTTAAGACTGAATTGATACTGCTATGAATATGCCTTGCAACTGTTTAGCTTGGATTATCCTGTAAAGGGATCAGGCTTTCTGTATTTAATTCATCAGATCTATTGACTTAAATCTTCCCAAAGATTTAGGAATGGTAAAGCAAGTCCCTTCACTCTGTTGCTCAGTATTAACCTTGGTTAGAACATTTCAGCTCATATTATAGATTTCTCTTCGAGGTAGCATTATTTTCACCACTTCTAATCAATTTTTTCCTGAAGATTGATGACAGATGCATCTTTGGCTGGGAAACATTTACGTCTAGAATTCCATTTAAATATATATGGGTGTATGCATACTAGGTCTTTTCTTAGGATCTCATCCACCCACAACATTTTTGGTTTTTTACTTTCTCTTGCCCCATTCACTTCTCTTTCATACATTTGTTTTGAGATTTGATCCTTCATTCTCTGTATGCAACCCAACTACTGCAACATACTTTTTTGTAATGGTTATCCTTTTTTGTATTCAGTCCACATTCAGTCATCTTCCATTCATTCTTAATTTTATTCTTGTTTTACCACACATGTTCTCACTGCATTCCCCTTTTATATAGAAGCATGCTGTCATAGAGAGGTATTTTTTCTTTTGATTAATATTCAGTCCCACACCCAAAAAACACATACTATCCACTATCTTATTGCCACTATTTGCAAGTCATAACACATCTTCAACCTCCAACATCACCATAAGCATTCCTTGTGCATTTATCCATAATACATCAAACAACTAAGGGGACATTGCAGATCTTTGTCTTACCATTCACTAAATATTCCATTTCTTTTCATGCATGGTTTACTTCCACCATATATTGCTCTAAACTCCATTCAGCAGCTAACCTTCAATTCCATATTTATGCAGACAATACCATAATTCAAATCTATCTACTTTGTCGCACACTTTCTCTAAATCAGGAGCCATACAATGAGCTTTCTTTCTCATGTTCATACATTTTTGATAAGCTGGTGAAGAGGAAAAATCTGGTCTTCCCAACCCTGCCTGATAAAAAGCCACATTGCAATTGCTGCTTTTGCTGTCAGTTCTCATAGACTTTCAGGCAGAATTTTGTGGCCTTCTGTAAAGAGTAAGGAAGATGACTTTGACAGGAATACGCAAGAACCGTTACTTAGGCAAAGAGGATTGAAACATTTTTAAGCCCTGAGAAACAAGATAAGATTCGTAAGCAGCTCAGGCAGACACCTTTCTGATTCACCAGGGTAAAAGAAACAAGGTGGGGTGGGGTGTACAACACAATCAGATTGACAAGATTTTGTTATTATAGCCAATCACAATAAAAGTAGTTCTAGTCTTCTTGTGGAGTTGATTTGCTGGTCTGGTCTACCTAATGGGGCCGACACCTTCCCAGGCACACTTAACAAACTTACCCCACTGTAGTTTTTGCATTCATTCTTGTTACATTTCCCTTCACATAGGGGCAGCAGTAACACTAATCATCACACATAGATGCAGTCTTCAAACACTTGTTAAACAATTCTCACAGGTAGTACATTAGCAAACTATGTCTATATTCAACATAATCCCAGTTACACCTATTCCTGCAGTCTTGCCATTTTTCATCCTTCTCACAGCACTTCTGAGTTCCTCTTCATCCTTCCCCCCCCCGGTGCTGATATTTATAGTATTAGTTTCAATTCCACTGTTAGACATATCCCTATCATTCCCATTCAAATCATTCTGTATTTTTCTCTGCCTCTTTTAATCCTAACAGACCTTCATCTCTTTGACTACATTCTCTGTGTCCTTTTCTCTCTTTACCAGTTACACACAATTTTCTCTTATCCTTATGAATTGCAGCAATAATATGCATTTTTAATCCACAGCTTCTTTTAGTTCATCATTCCACCAAATACTAATTTTTATATCTCCATTAGCCTAACTCCACATGCTCTTGGGGCCCTCTAACATAATTCTTTTCAAGCATTTTACAAATCCTCTTTCCTTACCTCCCTTTCCATTCATTCTATTTGAAGATTAATCTGTTTTCTAATGCTTTTTTTTTATATACAGGACTCACAGAACCTTCTGCAGGATCTGATTTCTTCATCAAAATAATAATCATAAAAATAAAATAATAATAATAATAATAATAATAATAATAATAATAATAATAATCTGAAAGAAAAAGAAAGGTATGAAAGAAACTCAAGAGATAGCAAATGATGAAAGCAGCATCACACCATCATGACACAAGTTCCACCATTTTCATCATGACACATATAGAAAAAGGGATGGAAGTTGTGTTGCAACTGTGTAATGCTGCTTTTCATCATGTGTCTCCAATGGATTCCCTGCAATGCCTCTGAGGACATGTTCTCTCTCTTCCTGCAGTCATTTTACTGTCACTCAAGTTTCTTTCACATCTCTTTTTTTCCGTGTCCATTTTTCTCCCAAGATTCACTCTTGACACTGCCAAAAAATAGTCTGACATTCAAAGTCTCTTATCACTTTGATATCTTTACGTTATTTATTTGTGTTATTGTTGGTCACACAGTCAGCCAGATGTTTAGACTGGATTTGGCATTTTTGTTCACCTATCGAGTCCTTCCCAAGGACTGTGATAGGAAGATGTGGTTGTCTGATGGTGTTAAAGGTATCATCGCAGGATGTAAGCTTTTCCAAGTAAAGCTGCCTTTTGCAATTGACTGATGGGGATTTTGTCAATGCCGATGGTCTTCAAGTGGTGCTCCAGATGTTTTGAGATTGCACTCAAGGCGCCTATTACTATTGGTACTATCTTTGCTTTCTTTTGCCACAGTTGTTCTATTTCTATTTGATGATGATGATGATGATGATGATGATGATGATTGGTTGTACAGTCAGCTGGATGTTTAGACTGGATTTGGCATTTTTATCTACATATCGAGTCCTTCCCAAGGACCTGGGATAGGCAAATGTCATTGTTTGATGGTGTCAGAGATATCGTCACAGGATATAAATTGTTCCAAGTAAAGGTATCTTTTGCAATTGACTGATGGGGATTTTGTCAGTGCTGATGGTCTTCAAGTGGTGCACTGTATGTTGTGTTCCTTCCTCCTATTTTTCCCACAACAATAATCCTATTATATAGTGGGCTAAGATAGAGTAGCTGCCCCAAAGTCACCCAATGAGCTTCTGTGGTTGTTAGTGCTTTCCAATGCTATCCAACATTTTAAATTCTCTCAATCTTATTCATAAATAATAAAATCAATTATGCCTTTTCCAAATCATTTTCCATGTGTGTATATCAATAGATGTATTTAGACCACATATTCAAAAGAACAGAAAAACAGAACAGTCACTCGCTCTGTTCATTCTTGAAACTTGGAATAGCCCAACCACTGTGCTATCTCATCTCATTCCATACATTGACTAATGTCACCTAATAGAATAATTTTTCTCCTGGGCCACATTCATTCAGATTGTTGCATAATTTTCCCCCAAACTCACATCTTTCACTGGAGCATAACATAAATTCATCACCAGCCTCTGGGTTCCTACTTTCAAACCTACTCACACCTAATTACACTACTTCATACTTTCTAACATACATTTAGTCCTATGATTCATGATTAAATGTTTATGTTTACTTCTAGCAAGAATTCATCAACTCCATTCCACAAGAATACACTATCTTCTTTCAGATCTCTTATGTCATTCTTTCTTAGTTTCATAAACACAAAACATAACTATTTTTCTTCCATTCATTTCATTTGTTAGCTTACATTCTTTAGCATTTAGTCCTTTTTTTCAAGTTTTCAAGTCACAATCTTCCAAGTTACAATAAAATGTTTTTATTTTATTTATAAAATTTTTCATATCCCATGATCATCACCAAAAGAGCCAGTTTGGTGTAGTGGTTAAGGGCCCAGGCTAGAAACTGGGAGACCCTGAGTTCTTGTCCTGCCTTAGGGACAAGCCAGATGGGTGACTTTGGGCCAGTCACTCTCTCTCAGCCCTAGGAAGGAGACAATGGCAAACCACTTCTGAAAAACCTTACCAAGAAAACTGCAGGATTTATCCAGGCAGTTGCCAGGAGCCAACACAGACTCAAAGTGACCAAAAAAAAAAAAAAATTGGCTATCACCAGGTGCATCCATAAATATTGACCTTTGTTTCCCATCATGGCTTTGGCCAATCAAAGTTTTCACATATCGCATAACAATTTTTAATAAGATAGATAAAGTATAGACTAGTTTAGCAGCCTGAGTCATATCTTTGTCACATGAAACATTCCCTCCTTATCATAATGACAGCACTCATCAGTCATTTTACTTTGACCAAGCCCAACCAGAGCTCAGTTTTACATGCTCACACTATTCTATGCAAGCTAGGATTTTGAATCCAACATCCTGTTGCCAGCATCTTATCAACCTGGGGGTACTTCCAGTGTACTGACACACATTCAAGATGTGCTTTTACATTTAAATAATGATTTCTGAAAAATTTTACAGAATGGAATAATAGCTGAATCTATGTCATGCTGACATAGACTGGATTTTGGCTAATCTAACTATTTATACAGTTAAATATATAGGAAACAGATACAATGAATTTGAATTAAGTGCCAGTGAAAGAAAGTCTAACATTATATTAATATGACTTCCATCTCTTTTTTTTTTAAGTCTGCATATGACCATTGTAATAAATTACATATCGGTGAGAAGTAATGAGGGATAGTTTTGTCTTCTCTGCATTTTTGAGTAAAGAGACCTAACTTACACATATGCAAATTCAAAGCTTTAATCTATTCTTTTTAATGTTTTTTCAATGCAGTTTCAGCTAGATAAATGTGCATACAGAAATGCAGATATGTACAAAATGTTTAGGTGAAAGAAGATTGCATGGAAAATGGAAATATTCAAACTCTTATTTACTAAAATGCAGCAATGCAGAAATTAAATTTATCTGCTGCTGAGTAATTTGCCAATCCATTTTTCTCATGCACAAACATCTGTCAATATGCACCTGTTCTCTGTTCAAACCACATGTTCAGGTCTGACGGTTAATTTGTAATTCCATCAATACTGCTATATGGCCACCTTATCTTTCCATTCCATCTTTGAAATGATAGAAATTGAGCTCCCACTGAATGCTATAAAGATGGAACTAATTTTGGCTGACATGAGAAAGGTAAGCAGCTATGACAGGTTGCAGAGAAATTTTGAACTGAGATCTGAGTAAAAGGTATGCCAGATTCTTTATGGAAAATGTTTATTTTATTTTGCATGGTTCTGCAGAGGGAGAATTATTGTGCACAGGGAGCAATAACATGGCCTTGATACGAAATATCAGAGCCTGTTGTCAGTCCTAACCATTCAAGTCAGCTACACGGAATAATGGCCATCAGAGTTCAGGCAGTGACCTCACACTTGCAGCCTGAAATTATCATCCTGTGTTTGATCACCCAGCAACCCTTCTCAAGTTCATAAGCAACCAAGACACCAGCTGACATCATAAAGGCTTACTTCTGGATTTGTTGCTACAGGCAACAGGTTAAAAAAAAAAAAATCCAATCCATGTTATTTGAAAGAGAGAAAATTGCGTGGATGGTTTCTTTTTAACCATTGAATCTGACTTCTGTATAAGAGCTGCTTGAATTCTTAAACCATTTCATGCTCCGTTATGACCTTTGTAACAGCAGAATTTGTTTTCTGAAAACAAATAAAAGGGTAGCTTTGGAACATCTTTACCAACCAACATCTCCATTCTACATGTTTTTCTCCCTAGAAAACACTGGCACTTTGGCAAAGTTCAGCATATTGCAATTGTTACGGATCAACTGAAAACTACAGGATCTGAGTAATTTTGTAGGCTGTACCACTGAGTATAAGATTACTGAGTGCCACATTACTGTTATTTCCATCAGGTTAGACAAGCAGCTCTTAGCATGCATGCCACTTTCCTCCTGGAGAGTCAAATTACTCAGCAAAAATGCTAACATTAAATGGAGGCTATTCAGATCAAAGGGCCACTTTGGTTAGGCATCAAACCTTCCAAGTTGCTTTTGCTGGATTGTCACCATGGCCCTAGTTCAAGTATTTCTAAATGTAGCAACAATTATGAACCTTCATATAACTCTTGCCAAACAAAAGATTTATGGAAAATGGGGGGGGGGGGAGGAGAATACCTGAATACTCACTTCTTTTTCCAAACTACAGTTGAATAAGGTGGAGGTGCTCTGTTAGTTCAGTAATGGTCCATCAGCTGTGCAGAGCTTCAAAGGGGCGCAAAACAACATAGCATGGATCAAAGGGCGATGCTCCTTTGAAGCGATGCCCTGGATCTGATCGTTTGAAGCAAAGGATCAGCATAGCTGTGGCACTTCAATCTGGTTACAACACAGTCTGTCCATATGCTCAGTCAGTCTCGTTCCCCTGGAGCAACATAGTGGGCTGGATTGAGTCACTTCAGTTCCAGGTGAAGTGATTCAATTTTACAAGTTGAGGTGCCACCTTAAATTGGACCAAGGCAATGCCTCAGGGCAAATCAGCACATTCATTCATTCATTCATTCATTCATTCATTCATTCATTCATTCATTCATTCCAAAATCAAATAAATCAGTGTTTTTCAAATTTGGCAACTTTAAGATGTGTGGACTTCAACTCCCAGAATTCCCAAGCTAGTATGCTCAATATAATAATCAAACCCACACATAACTGCCAGTTAACACTGTTGCAGCACTACATAGCATGTATTCAGGAAAGGTGCTGCAGAAAACCAGTATTTTTGCTATCTTCCTGAATATTGAAGAAGGAGCCACTTTGGCTTTAGGAGGCAAGCTGTTTCAGAGGAAGGAGTTTGAACCAGAGAAGGCTCATTTCTGGGGCCTATTCCCCAATATTCCTTAGGGTGGGGACCTACAGCGTACCCTGTCTGCTTGTTCACATTGGGTGGTAGATTTTGCTTGGAGTATACCATAGTGTCACAGATGTCCACGATGGAAACCATACAGGTTTTTTACAGATTATCACTAATAATCTGTTTTACAAGCAGCTCCCGCATTATATAGAACATGCATGTGTGTACATGTACATCCATATGTCTATATGTCTACATGCCTGCCTGCCTGCCTGCCTGCCTGCTTGCCTGCCTGCTTGCCTGCCTGCCTACCTATCTATCTATCTATCTATCTATCTATCTATCTATCTATCTATCTATCTATCTATCTATCTATAATACAATCATCTTAAAATCCATATTGTTAGTACAGAAGACAGCAGTATAGCATGATCCAATCTGAATGAATTTATCCCTCACTGTTGAGTTTTTCAAAGGTCTTTCTTGTTATATTAATGTTACAGCCAAAAGAATTCCCCACACTTTTAAATTCTACTGAGCCTATGAAAGATGTATTTTAGCTCCCTGTATTTCTTGATTAAAAAAAAAATGGTTGCAGCCAAGAACAAGTACTGAATCAATTTCTCATGTTGCAACAATTTATATGCCTCAGGAAATACAGACAAAAAACCTATAGCATGATTCTTTGTGAAAAATGTTAGGATGATTTTTTTTTCCAATGGCCGTTTTCCCCAGTAGCCATATTGGTTCCCTGAAAAACCTGCTGCTGGGTAGTGAGTGATTATTTGATTTTCTCTGCATATATAGCCTTTCCACCTTATAGTTCATGCCAGATGGAAGGATACAAGCCAGGCAGAAATGCCAACCAGATTACGACCAAGATAAGTGTTTGACATTTATTTATTTAATCATGGGGTTGGGGGTATGGTTTCTCTATACAGTGCATGTTATTCCACATGGTAACTTCTATTGAATAAATATGGAGCTGATTTTGAGCTGAAAAAACAGGTTACTTTATTACCTCTTAAAAGTCCTTGGCATAACAGACTTCTCATCTTAGTGGTGCTCTAGTGACTATAAAAGCTGCAGTGAAGACTTTTGCTTCCAAATCACTAGAATTAATTGTCACATTTATTTAAATGTATTTTCAAAGTAGTTAAAAAAAAAAAAACACCATAGGTGCCTTTGTGAAAAATGGTATCTTTCACCATATAGTTTGATCGCTTCATCAAGTATATGTGTGTATGTATCTGTTTGAGTATAGATACAGATGTATAGAGATATATAGGGAGAATATATCTGTATCTGTTTCTGTATCCATATCTGTATCTATGATTTTTTATGTAGATCCAGCTCAATGCTTGCATAAGTAATATATTCTGCAAATTTCAGATAAAGAACATGCAGAATAATGTCATCTGTTTTCCAAGTTATCCTACATATTTCTGTGGGACAAATTATGCTGAGACATAACATTTAAATGTTCTAATTTATTGCTCAGTATTGTAGGAAAACATGCCAGACATCCTTCGGTGAAATGGCCAAATTACTCAATACCACAGAAGCTTCCAACACAAATATTCAATATATTCTAGGTGAGATGACTTGCAATTAAATGCCAGTGACTGCCAATTTATAGGGTTCTCTACCTTCTGCTTGGAAAAGATTGGCATATGTGCCTAATTGTTTCCAAAGTCCCAGTAATTGGATTCCCACCTCTGCATTTTTCAAGTCACAATCCATTATATGTTAACATTTTAATTTGTGCATTTCATTCATGCTTGTTTGTTTGGAAAAACTGGTGAATTACTAGGAAGCAAGGAAGTATGCAATAGGGCCTTCAAACTTTCAAAGGGAATTAAATACATTCACAGAGGAGAAGGCAATGGCAGCATGATACTACTACTCATGATAAGAGGCAGCATATTTCTCAATACTAATTGCAGGAAAAGGTCTGTATGATCCTGCAGCACTTTTAAAAATATTTCTTTAAGGTTCAGTTTTGTTTTTATGTTACTTTCTTCTACTCATCACCTCCCAACTCCTTCATTACATGCATGACCTAGCCACCTTTCCAAATTACTGTTTGTGTAGAGGCCTCCATGCAGCAAGCTAGCTTGCCCGAAGAACTGTTTCCATTATGCCCTCACTGCCTGTTCTGTTCTGCAAAAACCTTACAGGGATAAGAAGAAAATCTTTATTTCATTTAATGAATCACCATGACAGAATGGCTTGAGGTCTGGAGATGGCAACCAGTGGGAGCAGTCATCTGTTCCCTTGACTTTAGGACTGTTTTGTGTCACTTGACCTAAAATCTTATTTAGATGAACTTCAGTCCAGAGACAATAGTGACTCTCAAACTCTCTTCTTTGACATTTGTTTACATATCCACAGAATACAATTATAGTTACAATAAAATTTGGGACAGACAACCCATAAAAAGAATTTATCAGAGCATTTGTTGGGAGAAAGGTTGTCCCAATCATGCTGGAAAGGGAAAAGATTGATCTCCATTCCGTGCATACTAAGGAAGATTCCTTCTTTCTAAGACTATTTCAAAGAAAGTAAGGCATGGACTGCATGTTACTTATCGGAGTGATGGTCTGTCTTCAAGGAATGGAGAAGAGAACATCTGCCTGAGCTTCAGGAATTACTAGGCATGGTAAATTGCATTGGTAATTCTTTATAATCCATAATTTCCCTTTTGGTAAATTTTCTCATCCATCCATCCAGGTCCTTTCCATATATCTATGAAAACCATTCTTATTCCTCAGCTTTCAAGTCAGTGTTGACTCCTTGCAACTGCCTGGACTAGTCCCTACAGTTTTCTAGGCAATGTTTTGGGAAGTGTTTTGCCCTTGCCTTCTTCCGAGGGCTGAGAGAGAGTGACTGGCCCAAGATCACTCAGCTGGCTTTGTGCCTAAGGTGGGACTAGAACGCAGGTTTCCCTGTTCCTAGACCAGACCTTTAACCACTAGACCTCAAATTAAAAATAAAATAAAATAAAAATGATGCAATATGCTTTTGTTTGGCACAACTTTCATGATATTTTACAAGACACTTTTTTATTTGAATTTTTCATATAGCATTTAATACTTGATATATAAATTACATGGATACAGTTTATAATTTTCTTTTTTTCTCTTGTTTTTTTAATTACTTTTGTGGTTTTTTAAATTTGTGTTTATACTTTGCTTCTGTACTGTTTTTGTAGTCAGTTGGGGATTTGAGGTAAATGCATACTTTTTGCCAAATGCATTTTTTGCCAAATGCATACTTAAATAAATGTTTAAATATGTTTTAAGAGCGAGAGAGAAACAGAAAATAAATTAACTAGATCAAACTGTCTCTCTCTGGAATCTATTAACCTATTCCAAATATCTATCATGATTGCAAATCATGATATAATTTGTTTTGCTTTCTAACTTAAGTAATCTATTGCAAGAAGCAGTTTGCTTTTGAGTAGAATTACATTAGAAAGGAAAATGAATTGAATAAAAAAGTCATCCTTCACCTCTGTCAGCCAACAACGTGCAGCAGCCCCAAACTGCTCTGTCTGTTGTGGAATTAAAGGGGTGAGCTACATGTTGCTGCTAGACAGAGATGTTGTTTATTAAAGGGAAACATTATTGCTTTATTATTGCTTCCAGTATGAATAGAGGCTATTCATCTTTTGGGGCACAATATCTATATTGTGGATGTTCTGTAACAGATATAATAAATAGCTAGTTGTATTTTACCGCACATATTGAGACAGATATTGGAAGGATAACCACATATGAGAGATGTAACTACTGTATGTGTCTCAATTCCTTTACAGTTCATGATTCATATCATAATTCATGCTTAATTCTTTCTAATTGTTCTATGAATTTCCACACATAGAGCATGTTTGTATTAAAGAGCCACAAGGCCAGCTTTATAGTTAGGACATGTCATATACCATCCCCCATAATCTGTTCCTCCTTGTAAGATTGTACTCATGTCAAAGAAACAGCATGAAAGGTTGCTAAGTTACAAAAATTTAAAAGACAGGCAGATGGAATTTATTATGTAACCCCCGTTCTCAACTTGAATGCCCTCCAGATAGGTGGATCTTCAGCTCCCAGAATTCCCTAGCCAACATGGCTACTTTTGGGAATGCAAGGAGTTTAAATCCATTCATCTGGAGAGTGTCCAAATCTGAGAAGACTGTTATACATCAGGCAAAGAGAGGGGCGCCTTTTCCTGAGGAATGGAAGAGATGCTGCCACATGGAATCAATACTAGATACTTGCAGTCTTGTCCTATTTTTGCTGCACTGCATTATTCTAACAATAATGTTTTTAAAAGCATTTTAAAATCCCAGCCAAATAAATAAAGGCAGCCAGAATCTGACTGCCTGCAGCATGCCAGACTTCTTGGTTGTTGCAGCTGTTTCCCTCTATATTTCAGCATGTGCAAAACATCTGATGCTCAGACACTCCTCTCTGCAGCTTTGCAGTTTGAACACACTTAGTATAGCTGTAATGAAGCCAACAGAGACTCTCAAACTGTGGCAGTTTGTATTTCAGCAGTAGCAGATCTTTTCAGATAGATTTCTGGTAAGCAGTAGGTAGAGATGACGCTAGAAAGAAAAATGAAGCCTCGTTGATTATTCCTGAAACCATGGCTGTTTAGGAGAGGCAGACATGGCAGCAAAAATGTCTGTACTCCTGAGTTTCAGTGACCACCAAAAGAAAACATAATAAAATTGAAAGTATAACTTCCTTAAAGTTAGAGAGTTAGCATTTGGTATCATGGATCCTGTTACTAATCCAGTGAAATTAATATGTTGGCATTGTAGAGACCATCTGGATTAAAAGAAGTGGAAGATTGAATAAAGGCAACTTTGTTGTTGATGTCTCTGACTAACCATGCAATGAAGGAAAAGCTCTGGATGATGTTTTCCAAAAGCAAATAGCAGATTTTATTCTCATTCATACATACATACATACATACATACATACATACATACATATATATATATGAGACAACACTGGAAATCAACTCAAGATAGCTTACACAAGTGGCCATCAAGTGTGGCATATACCAATGTGATGCACTGTCCCCACTGCTGTTCTGCATAGCCTTAAACCCCCTCAACCAAATAATCACAAGAACTGGATACAGGTACAAGTTCAAGAGTGGAATCAACATCAGCCACCTCCTCTACATGGATGACATCAAGCTGTATGCTAAGAATGAACGAGACATTGACTCACTGATCCACCTGACACGGATCTACAGCGAGGACATTGGGATGTCATTCCAACTGGAGAAGTGTGGCTGGATGGTAGTAAAGAGAAGGAAGGTAGTTAAGACTGATGGAGTGGAACTACCAGTGGGCCACATAGCAGACATAGAGACCAGCTATAAACACCTTGGTGTCCCACAGTCACATGGGAACCATGATGAGGAGGCAAGGAAGACAGCAACATCCAAGTACCACCAAAGGATAAGACAGACCCTGAAGAGCCAGCTCAGTGGGAAGAACAAGATCCATGCCATCAACATGTACGCCCTGCCAGTCATCAGATACCCTGCCGGTATAGTGAGCTGGCCAAAGGAAGACATGGAGGCTGCCGATGTGAAGACCTGGAAGCTCCTCACAATGTACGGAGGTTTCCACCCCAAGTCCAACACCCAGAGACTGTACACCAGCCGCAAAGAGGGCAGGCGGGGTCTGATGAGTGTCAAAGCCACTGTCCTGGACAAAACCCAGAGTATCCAGGAGTACATCAGTAAGACGGCACCCAAAGATGAGCTGTTGAGAGAATGCATGAGGCAGCAGCAGACATGGGAGGAAGTTCAAGTGGAGGAAATACCATGGCAAGACAAGCCCCTGAATGGGATGTACCATCGACAGATAGCTGAGGTGGATGACACTGGGAAATCCTACCAGTGGCTGGAAAGGGCTGGACTAAAAGACAGCACTGAGGCACTGATCATAGCAGCACAAGAACAGGCACTAAGCACCAGATCCATAGAAGCAGGGGTCTACCACACTAGACAGGACCCAAGGTGCAGATTGTGCAAAGAGGCCTCAGAGACAGTCCAACACATAGTGGCAGGGTGTTAAGATGCAGGCAGGAACAGCATATACTGAACAGCACAACCACATAGCTGGCATTGTATACAGGAACATCTGCACAGTGCATGGGCTAGACCCCCCCAAGTCCAGATGGGAGATTCCACAGAAGGTCATGAAGAATAACAGGGCTAAGATCCTGTGGAACTTCCAGATCTAGACAGACAAGTAGGTACTGGCCAATCAACCAGACATTGTGGCAGTAGACAAAGACCAGAAGACAATGATAGTGAAAGATGTAGCAGTGCCAAGTGACAGCAACATCAGGAAGAAGGAGCATAAGAAGCTGGAGAAGTACTAGGGCCTGAAGGAGGAAATAGAGAGGATGCGGAAAGTAAAGGCCAAAGTGGTCCCAGTGGTGGTAGGAGCACTTGGGGCTGTGACTCCTAAGCTGAGAGAGTGGCTCCAACATATCTCAGGAACAACATCAGAGCTCTCTGTTCAGAAGAGTGCAGTGCTAGGAACAGCAAAGATACTGCGCAGAACCCTCAAACTCCCAGGCCTCTGGTAGAGGACTTGAGATTGAGGAAGACACATACCACCCATAGGGGTGAGAGGGAAATTTTTATACACACACACACACACACACACAACTCATGCATGGATGCGTGTGTGTGTGTGTGTGTGTGTGTGTGTGTATGAAGTACTAGTGATAGGAGACATTGATTACCTTGACATCTGTTAGGAGACAGACTCTGTAAAGGACTGTCCTACAAGGAAACTCCTGACCTGTCTTGATGGCAACTTGCTCATTCAGAAGGTGAGAAATTACACAGGGATTCAACCATCCTTGATTTGATCCTAACTAATAAGGATGATTTAATCAACAACAAGAGGAGTAATAACTCAGGGGAATATGACAATGTAATGCTGGTATTCCTGATATCAAGTAAAAGCAGATTTCAGCAATTTAGAGCAGTGGTTCTTAAACTGGGGGGGGGGGTAATTAGCTAAGGGGGTAATTTGGGCATATCCTGTAATAGCTTGTTTGCAAGTTGAGGATCCAGTTTGGAACTGCCAAGACACTTGTGTAAAACAATAGTCTGGTTATTTTTGAGGGATAATGACATTATTTTAGACTGGGAAAAGGGATAATTGGGTAAAACAGTTTTAAAACTACTGACTTACAGCAACAGAATGTTGGAGTTCATGTCAGGAAAAGGGAATTCATAATGTGTTGGAGTTCCTCAAAATTAGGGTACTGGACTCTTGCAAAGAATTCTAATAAAGAAGACAAAAGAAGAAGTTAACTTTGCTGGACCAAAAATTTAAAGTCTGAAAATCAAAAAGAAGACATCTCGAAGGTAGAAAAATGCATGTGTCACCTCAGCAGGGCATGTACAATTACCCCAGAATTATGGAGATAAGTGAGGCATATTCATAAAAAGACTGTATGGATAAGCCATAACTATTCTTCTCTTATTATAGCTCACTTGTTGTCCCACACAGACCTCTGTTCATTCCTGAAGGCTTCCTCCCTCCCCAGGATTGGTGATCAAAGTTGAGGGGAGGGTAGATGGACAAACACCATTTTCATCTTCAAATCCAAATTTCAGTTAACATTTGAGAACTATTCTATTGTACAAGAAATATTTCTGGGGCTTTGCATTCTTCTGAACTTGTAACCCAGCAAGAGTCTGAAAACCTTTTTTCAAAACAAGGCAGATTTGAATTGTGCTCTCTGGACACAAACTGCAGTTCTAAAAATTATGGGTTTGGGCTTTTTGTTTTGTTTGTTTTTGAAATCAGGAATTAAACTCTCATCATTTTTACAAGTGTTAATTTTTCAAATAAGCTGGGACATATGGGAGGGAAAGCACTGACTTGTACTTGTAAATAGAACATTCATCAGGAAGTGCTGCCCTGCTGGTCTCTCCACCCACCTCCACCCACCAATTCTTGGACAGATATCTAAACAGAATAATGGTGGCATGCCACTTTACTCAAACCAGGCCAGTTAATATTGTTGACAATGGACAGTCTTTCTTTGTTATTTCATGACCTGCAGTGCTGTTAATTGACACATGACAGTGCCATCTCATTACGTTGATGAACAACAAGTTAAAGCATGCCATTCATGAGAAGATGTTGCTCTACTGCAGCTGAATCTTCCTTGATCTGTAGAGGAACCTCTATAGATAGAAACTGAAAAAAAAATATGAAACATTTGCCAACCTGGGGTTGGGAGGGAGTTTTGTTGTTTTGTTTTTTAATAAGCATTTCGACTGTACTAAATCAGTATAAAGAACCATCTGGAAGATGGTACGCCTGGCAGGGCTCCACTAAAAGCAAAAGCCTGTATTAGAGTCACGTTCTATTGATAGCCATTAATTAAAATATCAAATAGAGTAATAGGCAGGATTTTAAAGGGACACTCTTTGTACCTTATAATTAAACATGCACATTAGTTTCGACTTAATATGCTGTGTGTATCCCAAGGCATATTTGCCCAGTGTTATTATCTCCTAGAAGAAGAATTGCTTTCTCCTTTCCAACTCTTGTGATTTATTAATAAATCATATGCATCACTACATTGAAGGGCCAGAGGTAATCTCAGGCATTTTGTCATGTGGCACCATTCTCCACTCCACTCTTCATTTTCATCCTCTGCAGCTGAACGGAGGAGCTAAATGCTGGGTCTCCCCATCATGAGTCTCTCCCTTCTGTGTACCATATAGGCAATGATGCTCTCTCCTGTTCCATTCAGAGAATTTCATCTGAGAACTCTCTGAAGACAGAATATAACAGAACCAAAACTGATATGGAGGGAGAAGACAGCAAAAGAAAGATTAGATTTGAAAATGACCAGATGGGGCCAGATGCCGCAGAGAACAATATTCCAGGGGGGAAAAAAATATTCCCAATGCATCTCTATGGGAAAGGCAATTGGACAGTGCCTAAGAAGGCTGCTCCTTCCTTCCTGAATCTTGGTTACATGACTCAGATCATAACTGGCTCCCCTTGGTCTTCTCTGTGCTCTCATACATGCAAACATACATAGATACAACATGCAGGGGAGTGGAAACATACACACAAATTCACACAGGCCAACAAAACCGGCAAATATGCAACCATCTGTTTAGACTCCCCCCCCCCCCCCAGTTACTTCTGCCTGCAACACTTTGGAAAATTCTCAGATAATGTGGATGGACTGAAGAGACTATTTTGCATCATGGACAAGTTCTGTACAGGGATGGAGAGAAAGAAGCAGTCCCAATCTGGAGAGCACCTAAAGCTTCCTTAGAGTGAAAAGGAACTTCACCAAATGCCCACTCACAGTTAGTGTTTCATGAAAGTCTATGGAAGGGGTTAATCCTTCAGTTCAGGCAATTTCATTCCTTCTAAGGCCATTCATCCATATTTGCATGAGGCATTCAGGCATCTCCCCAGAATAACTTCAGGAACAAACACAGATCAGTCACCAGGCTAAGCTTCCATCTGCAGACAGACAGACTTGCTCAGACCAGGGATACAGTGGGACAGTGCCCTGTGTCATTGACCTGCATTTTTAAATTAACACCTGGAAGAGAGGCTGCTTAGACTAGCTAGCTCTTCCTATTTACTCTTGTGATCTGAGAGATAACAAACTCTAGTTAGATAATTATTTCCTCTTTTGTTTTAGCTAGATGCCTGATACCTACTAGACACTTAATTCTCATTAATATGCAACTTTCCCTTGCTGATGTCTAAACTAAGCAGTTCTGGGGTTGAGGGGAAGAGAGAGGTTGAAGGGCTATAAAACTTGCCCTTCCAAAATTCTGGAATTAGACTCACCCTTTGTGAGTCTAATTCCAGAAACTATCCCTGCTGTTCAAGGTCCCTACAGCAGGTTGAGGAAGAACCTCCTGACTGTGAGTATATTCAAGGACATTTCTTTAATAAAATTTCTCAAAGTTTGTTGCTGGTCTGGTGTCTCCCTTAGCGTTCTTGTTCAGTGGTATCCATTCTGCAAATTGTAAATTAAGGGTCGACATGCAAATTAGTGGCAACAGATATGCTGAAGTTCAGATAGAGTTACTCAAGATTGTTTTAAAAAAGCTGTTCCACTTTTAGCCTATTTCTAAGTAGAAGACAAACATGTATGATGTAACAAGAATGATATATATGATGCTGACAGTAACTTAGCCATGAGCAATCCATGGCTCAGTCAAAAAGGTGAAGGTACCCCAAAACATATGCAGCTATCTGGAACCAAAAACAGATCTGGAGAGGAGATGTACATAAAGGATCATCTACATATCCCACTTGCCCTGGCCCAAGGACAACCCAGCCAGAGGACAGGAATGCAATGACATTATCCTCAACTCATCCCTGGCCAGCCAGCAAGGCTATCTTCATGTTTTTTCTTGTTACACTTCACAAGTAGCGTTTTCCAACCTCTGCTGGTCTAAGTGGAGTTGTGGAGTCTGTCTGCTGCACTTCATTTCATCATAGTAGAAAGCCTCCACTTCATTTGGCTCGTGTGTGCTATTGCAGGCACATCCACTCCTCTCTAGTCACTAGTTGTCCTCCTCTGTGGCTGCTTTGTGTTGGGCTAGCTGCCTCTTCCAGAGAGGGCTTCACATATAAAGCCTGACTGCATTTTGGGCATGTGAGATCTGGTTGGAGAGGACCAGTAAACTTCTGCTTTCCTCCCCCAGCCCCTCCCCCACTTGTGGAACAGTGAAACAGTAGATCTGGTGGACTGATGAAATGATAGAATGATAAAGCTAATTGATTATATATATATATATATATATATATATATATATATATATATATAGTCCACTGATGGCCCCATGAAACAATGGAATGATAAAATTGTCTCCTGTCCCCCCACCTATCCATCCCTGCATTGGAGCAATGAAATGCTGGGGTGAAATTGACAAGATATCTGCTAGTTTACCGTTCAACTCAAGGGTCAGCATAAATGTAAAACTGTCTCCCAGTTGTAAGACTGATAAAGTTCTGCTCAGAACAGAGGAGGAGACATGGAAATGATCAGTAAATGGAACTACATGTCCTTAAAATCCACCCACAAAAAGGAACATGAGAGGTGCTTGCTTTCCCAGCTTGAAGAAGAGGGGAGAGCAATAGGGGAATTCACCATCAGGGTCTATGATAACTACTGTCCAGAGCTTTTGGCCATCATTCCCAAGAACAGTCTGAAACCTGAACAAAAATGTTTTATGCTGGCTTCTGTTCCATGCAGGCTGAGCATTGGGGGACAAGCAGCTTACGGCTGCTGTGTGGATGATCCCTAATTTTAGCAACAAAGAACATTGTCTGTACAAGTGGATGACTGCGAGAAAGGACAGCTAAGAAATTGCAAGGCTGAGTCCTTATCTCAAAGCAATTCCCACATTTCTTTCTCTAACTCCCATGAGGCATGACTTATTCCAAATGTAAAAAGAAGCATCACTAAATTTGGGGTACTTATTCTCTGAGAATTGAAAACCTGACACCATATGTCCTTAAAATCATTTCCTAGAAAAGATCCATAAGTCAGGAATGTGAAATTATTCAGACTGTATCATTTTTTAATATATGTTTAATTGAAAATTTTAATTATAGTAGTAAAAACTAATACAAACTAAACTTAAAGAGAAAAGAATAGGAAGAAAGAATAAAAAGTGCAAGAAAAAAGAAGAAAGAGAAAAGTGAGAACATAATAAAGAAAGAGAAAAGAAATATATAAAGAAGTGACTCCCAACCTTCATCACAGCAAGTATAAACAAATTTAGTGGCTCTCCACACTCTATAAGGTTGCAAACAAATATCTCTTCATCCCATATCCTATCCCTTATCTATAGACAAATCCATAAAGCATCAACTTTTCAGTCCAAACATCAGCAAAAAGTCCATAAAGGGTTGCCAGCTTTGTAACAACATATTTTATTTTAACCTTCATCAAATAAACCAACTTTATATTCCTTCATTTTACTTCTAACAGTCTTAATCTTTAGTTCATTCAAATATAAAGTAGTTGTAGAATTTGATTTCTCTTCAATTCTTCTTTGCTCCATCACACAAATTTCTTCAAGGCTTTAACAAGCCTCTTTTGTAAATCCAATAAGAAAAAATCATCCAGGTCACTCTCTTGGTTTGTCATGTGTATTTCTCTTTTGATTTTTAAAACATCAGTCAGTTTCTTTTGTATATCGTAAAGCATCCTTTACTGGATATACCCAAGTTACTCTCTTGGTCTTTCATTTGTAAATCCACTTTTGGTATCATCTCTACCTTGTCAGACAAAATTTGTTCCATGTGTTTCTTCAATAATATCTTTTGGACATAGGCTACCTGTAGAGGCAGACATCATTATGGACACTGATGACATTGTGGTTACTAATTTCTGGCTCCATTCTTCAAAATTTTTCTTTAATATTTTCAATGTTATAGTGTTTTGCATCATTTTGTAAGTCCCAGTAAATAAAAGCAGGCTTGTTTTTTTTTTTCCACTCTGCTTAGGAATTTTAGTCCCTTCTAGTGTCCAATTTCTAAAAATCATAAAATTACTTATTTTTGTCATGTCTTGCAATAATCAAAACAAATCTATTTCCGCAAGAAGCTTTTTATTCTTTATAGTTAATTCCAAAATCTTATAGTAAAAGTTCCAATATTCCAAATTTATCTGGACCCTTAATCCATTTATAACTTTCTAAGTTCAAATCTTATTTAGTTTTTGCTGTTTATTTCAATTATTTTAAATTCTTAAACTTAATAAATAAAATTTTCTTTCATTCAGTATTGAAGGTAAACTCACCTGGCATTTTCAAATTTGTCATTCTGAAGGCCTCTAATAGCTTAGAAGTAGTTAATAGTGGAGTCCTTGGGGTTCTCTGAGCTTGGTTCTTTTTCTGCAAACGTTTCATTACCCGGCTAGGTAACATCTTCAGTGCTAGAATGGGATGGGGTTTGCTCTCTGTTTATATACTCTTGCATGCTCTGCCAGCGTTGGTGGGAGTGGGGGGTTTGTTTTGTTCCTCTGGTAGTTCCTTGATTAGGGTATTGTTTGCTGCTTGCTTGTGTGCCCTGTGGTAACCTCTGCTTATCTTGGTGATAATTGCTGGTGAGGAGCTGTTCTGGTCTTTTGTCTCTTTTGAATACTGTGCATAACAAAGAACTAGCGAAAGAATCCATATCAGCAGTACTACACAACACACTAGACTTAACCAGATACACCCAGATCAAAATACCCAGAATCATGGACCGCATCAATCTCTGCCTCACCACCTATTTTCAGTTTGATGGACAAATATACCAACAAACCACACCCATGGGATCACCACTATCGGGACTCATAGCAGAGATTGGAATGCAACGCCTAGAAGCTATAGCACTCCCACAAATACAACCTGAAGTATGGATCCAATATATAGATGGCACCTTTGTTATAATAAAAAAGGAGCAACTAAAGACACATGAAACCATCAACAACATCTTCAAAGGAATAAAATTCACCAGAGAGGAAGAAAACAACAACACACTATCCTTCCTAGATATCCTCATCAGCAGAGGAAACAACAGCAAACTAGAAACCCAAGTTTACCGGAAGACAACATACACTAATCAAGTACTCCATTACCAAAGCAACAACCCAACCTCCCACAAGAGGAGCTGTGTAAGAACATTATTCAAGTGAGCACAAACACACTGCAGCAACCCAGAACAGCAGAAAAAGGAAAGAGACCACCTATACAACATCTTCCAACAAAATGGATATCCACGCAACTTTATCAAAAAGTGCCTGACCACTCAACCTATTACAACACAAACAATACAGACTATGAAAAGGATCACGCTGCCATACATCAGAAATGTCTCAGAAACCACCAACAGACTATTACAATCACATGGCATCTCCGTGGCACACAAACCAACGAAAGCCCTCCAAAATATCTTAAGTAAACCAAAAGACCCAGTAGCACAAGAAGAAAAAACAGGAGTCATCTACAACATACAGTGCAAGGACTGCAACAAACACTATGTAGGACAGAGAAGCAGAAGACTGGCAGAGCGCATCCACGAACACCAACTAGCAGTCAGAAGACATGATAAAAATTCCTTAATCTCACAACACAGGGACAGATATAACCATAGTTTTAACTGGGACACTGTCAGCATTTTAGACCAAGCAAAATCCAAAAATGCAAGGGAATTCTTGGAAGCTTGGTATTCAGACAAGGCAGCAATTAACAGAGACACAGAGATAAACAGCATCTACACACTATTCAAAAGAGACAAAAGACCAGAACAGCTCCTCACCAGCATTTATCACCAAGATAAGCAGAGGTTACCACAGGGCACACAAGCAAGCAGCAAACAATACCCTAATCAAGGAACTACCAGAGGAACAAAACAAAACCCCCACTCCCACCAACGCTGGCAGGGCATGCAAGAGTATATAAACAGAGAGCAAACCCCATCCCATTCCAGCACTGAAGATGTTACCTAGCCGGGTAATGAAACGTTTGCAGGCTCAGAGAACCCCAAGGACTCCATGGTTCAACCCTGAGCTATACATATTCGCCTCCATAAGTAGTTAACAAGCATTTTCCAAAAGTGATTAAAAAGTGAGGTTTGTGAACTTAGTGTCGTTTAAAAGCTCTGCTGCTGTTGAAATGGCTATTTCCATCAGCTGGCAGTGCTCAAACCCATGGGAGATCACTTCTTGTGGTCTCCTTGCAAGAAGCAGCCATTTGGAGCACATGTGGGTGATCCCCTGTACTCTCCTTATCCAGAGAGGTTCCAAAGAACCAGTCTATTCACTGGTTCTTCATCTTTGCCATGACTGTCGGCTTGGCTTTTGTAGAGCTATCTTCAGTTCACCATACCCCCCCGGAAGTCCAAAGTATTCAGACTGCATATCATTGATGCAGTACATAGAATTGAGCTCCTTTTACTTATAACATGGGTGTGCCATTTTTTTCAAGCTGAGGGCAACTTTTAATCTTTGGATGGCTCCCAGGAACCTTGTTGCAAAAAGAAGGTAGGTCCAAAGCTAAGAAAAGATATGGACAAGATTTTTTTTAAAAAATCCTGATTTAATTATATAATACAATTAAAAGCAGTTTAATTACTTAATTATGGTTGATATGATTCCTCACCGTCTTTAAAGGTATTCTGTTTCATACATATTAACAGTTACAGAGTTATGATTCTGCAATTGTGTTAGCATATCACTGAATTATTTATTTTATTTTAATGATTTATATGGCTGCCTGTCTCACAGCAGTGACTCTGAGTGGCCTACAAAGTTAAAACAACAATTTATCAATCTGAATCACAATGTTTAAGATCAAAATCATCCCAATTAATTAAAAAAAAGCAACATTAACCAGCAGAGCCCACCTAACCTTCTGGCATTGGCTAACAGGTTTGGGTCCATCTGGAACTCCGCGGGATGCTGTTCCACAAGGCAGTTGTCGCCATAGAAAAGGCACGATTCATGGGTTAAACAAGATGACATTGTTTGATGGACCCGGAATTAAGCTGTGTTTTAAGGCAGCACGTGCTTAAGGAAATGTTCATCACATGCACTCATGTGTGAGCTCAGGAAATCAATTTATTTGCTCACTGGAAATCTCAGAATCCAGTCTTGAAACACTGTCTGAAAC
Organism: Python bivittatus; assembly: GCF_059951505.1. Classification (NCBI taxonomy): domain Eukaryota; kingdom Metazoa; phylum Chordata; class Lepidosauria; order Squamata; family Pythonidae; genus Python; species Python bivittatus. The sequence continues at coordinate 64,240,627 of NW_028277030.1, read as the reverse complement.
AATACAGGTAATGTACATCATGAGAATTCCTTCTATTTCTTCGGGAAGAAACCTTATCTGTACTTAAATAAGTCTAAATGGAAAAAAGGTATAAATTCTTTGTTTAGGTTAATGTATGAAACTTAAGTGATTGCAAAGGATGGGTCCCTGCAAAAAATAACCAACACATCTCAGAGAAATTCTGCCAGGTTGAAAGCTAGCCTCGCCTTGACTGCCAGCTTTCTAACACCAGCTAAGTATCTCCTCAATTTTTAAACCAAATCAGTCTGGACTGCTGCACTGGCAGTAGATAACTACTCTTTAGTCCTTTCTCACTGGTGCAAGATGGGGAAAAATATTATCTCCAAATGCAGCTGATTATCTGTGATCAGAGGGCTACGGGGGATGAAAAACCATTAGGGCAATATGGATCTTTGAGGGCTCCTTCACTTCAACTGCTTTTCAAAACTTCAAAGAGCAAAGTGAGGCGTCCATGCTGTTTCACCAGGCCTGCTCTGACTTCTTCCTATTGCATTTGTAATACCTGGAAAAGGCTTCCATGCAGTGCTGCGGGGGGGGGGGGGGGGGAGGGGGAGGGTCAGAAGAGGCTTCTCCACAGGCACAGCACATATGAAGCAGCTCCTTCTGGCAATTGCACATGTCAGACAAGGTTGCATGGTTACCTGAAGCATCTCGTTGAGGCAAATCTCAGCACCTCTTCATGCTGAGAAGGTGTACTGCATCACAACTGCAAAGTGCCTTGTCAATGCAATCAAAAGCCACTTCATACAGAGATACCTGAACAAAGTGGGAGCTCTCTATATTTATGTATATAATAATATTTCTATATAACATTTTACATTGTATATAAATCTGCAGATAGAGAAAATTAGAAAGCTAGCCCGGAAAGTCTCCCCACCTCCTAATTTGTTTCTGTTTGAGTGCAGAGAAGTATTCAAAATAAGAAACCCAGCTTGAGTCTGAAGTAGCAGGCCTGTCTCTGCAAGAAGCTCTGATCTGCATCCTATATGCAGCAGGCTTTCAAAAAGGAGCCAGTGTTGATACTGGCTAAGGTGTTAGACCCAAACTGGAAAAGACTCTGGTACAAATCCCTACTCAACTAAGTCACCCTCTCTTAGCGCAACCTATCTCACATCGTTGTTGTTATGGGAAGTACCATTTGAGCTCTGAGAGAAAAAACGTAATAGAGATGCAGTAATACATTATAAAAAGCCTAGATAAATAATAGGAGTTACCATATGGAAGTAATATGCCCTTCAAAATTACAGGTTTGAATATTTGAACATTAAAATGGGAAAATGCCACATCAGTTTTCTCCTTCACCTCAGGGAACAAGCTATTTTCAACCAAGCATCTGGAACGACGCCTACTGGTCATTGCTCTGCTGTAGGGTTGAGGGACGTCATTAAAAAAGACAAGTGCTTATCTTATAGCAAGATTTATGAAAACGTCCACAATAAAATTTGGAAAATAAGTAATAGGCACACAACAATTAAAAGCATAATTGTTTTTATATACTTCAGGAAAGCGGATGCTTCTAACGCCTCTTTTCAAAATGCCTCAATCCATGACTCATATCCTTGATCCATGCAGGGCTCCCTTACATGAAAGTGTGGGATTCCTCATTTATGTACATGAATGGACCAAGTCTGCCCATTCACAGGAATGCATATCCCTGGGTCTGTTTATCATCTCCCTTGAAAAGAATAGACCTTGGAGGCAGAGCATTTCCATTTCTTTATGCTGTTCCTTTGTTTTGTTTAAAACATTCATAATGGCCTTCCAGAGCTCCTGCACAATAATAAAGTTTATGTTCTGAATGAAGCCCATTCTAGCGCACAGGCACTTAACTGCAGAAATAAGCCTATTAAACTGTATTCCAAGGGAGTTTTGCTTGACATCACTGCTGCCAACAGAACAGTGCCACCCCTGCTGAGTCACAGCTGGTTGGGCCTGAACAGTTGACTTTAACTGCAAGGACATTAAAGTAAGAAAATATTCTACTGACAGAACAGGGCCAGGATCAGGGGTGGACTGGCTGTCAGTGAGTGGGTGATCCTGGCATTAGACTGAGGAGGTTGATATTAAGAAGGAATTCATTGCAATGGCAAGCATAAGTGGGCATGTGGGTCATTTTGATGGGGACATCAAATGGAAAGCTCAACTCAAAACCTGTTAAATATTTCAGAACTACAAATGTCACAGGGAAGAGTACCAAGAGCAATTTTTCTCTGAAGAAGTAAAAAATGTTAATAGGTCCATCAAATGGGATAGCAGTCATATGCATCTGGTCATTTTAAGAGTCATAGAAAAATAATGTTACAATGCAATACACAATTACATCTGCTTTTCCCTGCTTGGTACACTCCAGATGGGTTTGCTTATGCTATCATTTTACACATTCTGTTTTCCTACCTAAAAAACACTGAAGGTGGCCAATGGTCAAAAATGAAATATGAAATCTGCTGTAAACCAAGAACTAAAATCATTATTGCTGTAACGCAAAAGAAGAGTATGGTGCTGGTAGCCACCTATTTGCAAAGGACATTTCAGCAAAGCTGTATAAAAGCTGTACAGGCATACAGTATGAAAATTAATCCCATTGATTTTTAATACAATTATAGGAACAGCCCAACTTATCAAATGTAGAATCCACAGGCCGATGCCCTTGTAAGATGAGAAACCACAGTGTCTCCCTGAATGTAACCGAAAGTAACTCTAAATGCTTAGCTGAATTGCAATCCAAGTTCATCTGAAAATCTGTTACCATAATTTATTTGCACCATGAGTTAGTTAGCACTTCTTCCTAACCATAGAAACAAGGAATAGGAACAGACATTGTCACCCCACCCTGACTTCTGCAGTGCCTGTTTACCTGTCTTTTTCTCCAGTCTTTTCAAGACCCTGGCCATCCTTCACAGGCTTAGAGGAGAGAAGAATTAAGCACCACTGTTTCTTCATAGGTTGAGTAATGTTTCAGTAGGGTTTGGTTTGGTTAGTTTTTTAGGAAAGAAGAATGGGTCCTTGTTGCCTGAAGAGAGACACCTTGATCATTCACTCTCTTCCCATCCCCAAAAACAGTGGTAAGAATCAGTGCCCACTTGGAAATCCTCCTCTGCACATAGACAGATTTTGACAGGAATCAAGCACCTTGTGCAAGAGAAGAGGGCAGGTTTTGACTTGCTTTATAGCTGTATTTGTTAAAGCTGTAAATGTAATTCCAAGGAAGGAAGCAGGTTGACTGCTCTGTAAAAACATGTTAATTTGGTTGGCTGAGAAACAAATTGTGCATTATATTATGGAACAAAGGATTCTTGTGACACCCCAACTAGTATCAATGAATGAAAGAAGTCAAGAGAAGCAAGACTTGAATTGCTGCAATTTGCTGATCAAAACTAAAATCCTAATTATTAAAATCCCAATAATGCACATATATTGGCCCAGGTTACAATGTAACACACACAAATAATGTATTATTTATTTACATTTATTTACACACACACACACACACACATTCAATCTTTAGGTAAATAATGGGCTTCTTTTTAGGTTATTTTACTGTCTCACCAAATCATATCCACAATAGAATTATCACTGCTGAGCTACTTTATTTATGAAGTGATTTGGTTCTACTGTCACAGAAGCTTTTTTTCCCATCTCTATTCATTTTGTTTCAAAATTAAATTGAAGTCTACAGGAAAAAGAAAGTTTGATGTACGATTCTAATGAGCACAATTTTAGCTGTGGTGTATCTTCTTGGAAGTATTTTCAGGATACTTCAATAATACATTAAAAAGTAAGCTCTGTTTATGCAATATTGAAGCCAGATTATCAAAGAAAAATTATTTATTTACAATATTTAGAGTCTGCCTCAATCAACAAGACCTAGGAACAGGGTGTAACAAAGTTATACAGAAAAATACTAAATATGCTATATAGCATATAAATATGTTATAAATCCCAGTCAACAATCAACAGAAATCTCATAAGCCCTCCATAACTTAAACTACCATAAGGAACAAACACCTACTGAAATAGCACTGTTTTGAAACACTGGTAGACTAGGGGCATGTTCCAAAGAACAGGAGCCACTACTTAGAAGGCCTGTCCTCTGATCCATATCCCATATAGCGCTTGAGAAGCAGGGATTCATAACATGCTGTGGCTTGATGACTGTCCAGAAGGGGAGATTCAGTCCTGGCAAGTTGTTGGCTGATGTAGCCTGGTGCCATGCCAATGAAGGCTTTAAAGGTGATAACCAGCCCATTGAATTGAGTCTGGAAACCTAGTGGTAGCCCATGCAGCAACCTCAGGCTTGGTATTATATATACAGTCATATATGAACATTGTGATAGATGCCTGCCTCTGCTTTAATTATTTCAAGTATATTTATTACAGGAATTAAGATGTTAGAAGGCTGAGAGAAATTTTGATTTCATTAGTATGAAATATAGCATTTTGCTTTGCATATAATATTAGTTTTTGTTTTGTTTTTCAGTGCTCTCAAGTCAGTCTTGACTCCTGGCAGTTGCCTGGACTAGTGCCTGAAGTTTTCTTGGCAAGATTTTCAAAAGTGGTTTACCAATGCCTGCTTCCTATAGGGCTGAGCATGACTGGCTAAAGTCACCCAGCTGGCTTCATGCCAAAGGTGGGACTAGAACTCAAGTTCTCCTGGCTTCTAATCCAATGGCTTAACCACTAGACCAAACTGGCTCCCATATTTATTAGTAGCAGGACATTAACAGTTATTATGGATATTTTACTTGCTATTTTTCCCTAGTACTGACTGATGTTGAAGGCCAACTTTTCTTTATTTGGGTGCTTTATATTGTACTGGATGGTTCCTTCACTATACAGTAGTTGAGGGATACCTGTGATGAAAATTACAGGCCTCTCTCATCTTTTTAAGTGGGAGAACTTGCACAATTGGTGGCTGACTAAATACTTTTTTGCCCCACTGTATATACTTTTACTTCCCAAGATCTGCCAAATCATGAAGTCTCTAGTTGATTCTCTGACATAATGACTTAAAACATAATTCAAATCCCCTAATACAACATATTAAAAAATAAAGATTACGTTTCAGGCCCAAAGAGGATTAGAGTGACAATACAAAGTGCAAGAATTTCAGTCTCCAAAAGCTTGTTAGAAAAGCCAAGTCTTAACAGCTTTCCTAAAGATTGCATGGGAGGAGCAATCTAGATTTTAGGGGGTGGGGAATTTATAGCAGAGGGCTGGAGCAGCCACTGAGAAGCTTTGTTTCCAGATGCCCACCTGCCTCACCCCCCAGGAATTAACCTCTTCTATTGACTGTATCTATATACATGTGAGTAGAAGGTTAACACCCAGTGTAAGCTCCAACTAGAGGAATGGGAGAAGGCAATTTTAACTGAGTTCATCTTCCTTTTACATCACCCCTCCAGATGTGTGGCATCCTCCAGATGTGTTGGGACTCCAGCTCCCAGGATTCCCCAGTCAACATGGCTGAAGACAATGCTAATAGAGCTCAGGAGGTCAGTCTGGGGAAAGGCTGCTCTAAATCCTCCCCAACCAGATTCCATCCTGTGCCAGGGGACACCCTGGTGTTCTAGAATGACTTTTCAAGGTCATAGGGGATAAAAGCAGAAAGAAGAAAATGTAAAAATGCCCTTCCTCCTCTGGTGAGTTCTGCTCACAGGTTCCAACAAACTGAATACATTCATCTTAAAAATTAAAAATAAGCATGGATAGGAATTCATACCTCTGTTGGGTAGGAATGCAAACTTCGGCAAAGTGTGCTGCTATAAACAACTGTATCTGGATTGTGATCAAGGTTTTAAAAGCCAACATCTTATTTGATAAGGCATCATATTCTAAAAAGAAGAAAAGTTATCTGGCAATGAGTTAAACAATACAGTTGGGGGTGCCATTTGCCATAGCTATCTGCATGTGGCAAGATCAGGGTAATTCAATTATCAAGATGTATTGTTACTGTCCCCAAGTATAGTTCTGGGCAAATACAGCATTTTTTGAGGCACTCCATAGTTTAAATGATGTGACAAGGAAAGATATCGAGCCTTTCAAGAGCAATGTGAAAAAACAAGGCAATGCAGTCAAATGGAGCACTTCATTAGTGTTTGCACAGAAGGAGTAATAGCTATAAGAAAGATCAATAAAAATGAACCCAATGAGAAGCTGTGCACCAGAGCTGTCGAACAAAGCATCATTATTACTCATGTCAAATCGCTTGCAGTCCATTCTTTCAGACAGATACAGTTCGAAGGTATCTAAAACAGACTTACTTCTTGCACTGTGCTTCAAGCAGATTCTAGATAGGTATGCTGCCTGGAAATCAACGAATAAGACCTTGAAAGCCAATTAACTGCAAATACCAGTGAATGAAACCATGCTGTCCATGCAAAACAAATTATCTGCCAGTGAGCTATGGACATTTTTCTAAGTTGTGCATATCCCTTGAGTGACCTACATCACTTCCACATTAATATTATCAGAGTCAAAACATAACAATTTAAATGATCATACAGTTGGAACTCTTTAAATAATAAGTGTTATTTAATGCTCTTCAGTATCTATCTTATGCTAATATTAGTAGTAAAAAGAGGAAGTAGTAATGTTCTTTCCTGAGCTCATATATTACAAAAATTATGGTTGGTGTCAGTAAGCCCCAATAAAGCCGTGTCCAGATTGTGGTTTATTGCCCTAAAATAAACACTGTTTCATTTACTAACCCTGTTTGCACAACATGCTAAAGAAAATAGAGAAAATCCTATATAAATAATAAATATCTTGGAAGATATTTATCATTTATATAGGAAGTCTTGTTGTAATGTATTTTAATTAATATTTATTCTATTTTAATTAATATTAATTCTTTTTACTGTAAACTGCCCAGAGTCACACTGCAGTGAGATGGGTGGTGACAAATTAGAAATATAAATAAATAAAAATGAAACAAATACAGACTAAGCAACTGCAGCTTAGTGTGATGTGTGAACCCAGCAAGCGCTGTTAACTCATGGTTTGCTTGTGTTTTTGTTGTTTCCTGGCTTGGTCTTAGTTTGTTTTTGGGCCTTCTCAAGCTTCATACTAGTCCACAGAACTGCCACATCAGAGCACCTATAAAAGAAGGGAAAATTAACTGAGAATTGGCTAAACAAGCCATGCTTACCTTCCTCATCTGCATGATTGTTTCCAGTTTGTCTTTGGTTTGTTTAAAAAAGTATACTTAAAATTAATCATATCTTAGTAAGAAGGTACCTTCATTCCTTTGCTTACTATTTCTCTCTGAAAGTACTCAGGCTCTCTGTTTCTAAAAAAAATGAATCAAAGCAACAAAATATTTGTTATAATTTTTAACCCACTGCTGTCAGCATTTGAACATGTTTACAGTATGTTGTATATAATACTTTTATAACTATACCATTACCATAACCATTGACCATAACACCACGGTGTGCATATGACCACTAAATAAACTAATACCTACAGTATAATGTGTGAAGTAGTAGGGAGAGTATAGAGCAGTGTTTTTCAACTTGGCTGGGGAATTCTGGGAATTGAAGTCCACCCATCTTAAAGTTGCCAAGCTTGAAAAACATTGGTATAGAGGATCAACTTAAAACATAAGTATGTTGTATAAGTAAGTGGTTATTCATAAGACCCATCTCTGTCTTTACATATATATGTAAAGCACTGATCAATATAATTGAAAGTATCTGCTGAAATTACTGGACAAAAAGAACAAATCCTTCTATTTTCACTGGGAGCAAGATTCAATTAACTTAGCCTGCATGCAGTTCAAAATATTTAACAGCACAATTCTCCAGGAGCACCAGATGAAAGCAAATAGAAACATCAGTGGGTGCTTTCTGTGTACTGCTTCAATATATATGTTTATTTCCTTTTAAAAGATAGTGCTATGTAAATAAAATACTCAAATGGTGAGCTACTATGTGGATATAATGCAAATACCAGAAGATCTGACTGAAAAGATCCAACAAAACTGTTCTCCAAGTTTTTGTAACTCATTTTGCAAGGAGAATGTTATCTCTAAAACTTTTTAAGATCTTTCTTTACAAGATCTGCTTTAAAAAAATTCAAGGCATTAAGCATTCCTTCCTTCCTTCCTCTTATCCTTGTTTGCTTCTCTTTAGTATTTCCCCCGTTAGATCTTTCCTTTGAATTTGATAGCCTACTTCATCTTAAGCAACTGTGATTATCCCAGAGTAAAAAGAACGATTGCTTGGTAGTATGATGCGTAGGCCAATAAAAAAGGTTCTTTGTATTGAATGCAATCATACACTACGTTAAGTTTTCAGCCTATCAAGCCATTTCTTTCTTTGCAAACTACATAAGTTAAAATTATGTTCCTGCAGTGGGATTTTTATATGCTTTTATGATGAATGCCCTGCAGATCCCATTAAGAATGTTCTATTTCCATAAAATGTGTAGGAGGAGTCTTTCATTCCTCTATTTTAATTTTTATATTTTCACATGTTTGTTATATTTTAAAATGAATTCCTTCACTGGTATCTGCACAAAAAGAAGAAGAAGAAGAAGAAGAAGAAGAAGAAGAAGAAGAAGAAGAAGAAGAAGAAGAAGAAGAAGAAGAAGAAGAAGAAGAAGAAGAAGAAGAAGAAGAAGAAGAAGCTGTTGCCAAACAAGTTTTGTGTACAATAGCTATCATTTGTTACAATGATAGCAGTGATGCTTTAGAAAGATGCTGGTGGCTAAATCAGGATGTGAAAATTAGCCCCAGTTCCACTGCTTCTTGAACTTTCTTAAGAACTTCTCCATTACTATGCTCTAATAGCATCAGAAGATACCAGTGAAGGAATGTCCTGTCAAGATTTAGGTTCTAGTTCAGTGATAGGAACCTGTGAATTTCTAGATGTTGATAGATTCCAGTCCCAGTAGTCTCAATGGTCCAGAATGTTGGTAGTTGTAGTCCAATCACATCTGGAGGTAACTTTTCTATCTCCAGTATCTTTTCCTACATTTTTTCCAGACAACGATGTCTGCAGAATCCAAAGGATTAATCAAAATGACAAAACGAGTCACGACATGGCAACCCAAGCTTTACCAATTACATACCTACATGAGACATTGCAATGCACATACAAAAAGAGCACAGCTCATGTTGCAACACTGCGATGAAGCTTTCATCATTCACTCCCTCTTCCCAGGTGCTCATGGATTCTCAGAGTTATTCTTGTTTCAAGGGTCCCAACATATCCCTAGCATTTATCTGTCTGTCTGTGACTGCCTACCTATCTCTGATTATAATGGTTCTGAGCATCTTACAAAAATAAACCATATAAAACAGTCACAAAAGACAGTAACAAAGACATAAAACCATAAAAGATGCACAGGAAAAGCTATGGTTTTAAGCCAATTTCTAAACTGTAATAAAGAAGGAATTCATTTCAATTCCAATGTAGTTTTCCATAATATAGGCTCTGTCACAGGAAAAGCAGAATTATTAATGTTAAACTCACCTGTGGTGGGACATGCAGAAGATGCCCTATTAGCAACTGTTTGCCCAGGGCAGACTATATAGGAATAGGCTGCCCTGTATGTAATTCATCTTCCATACTGCTGCATCCTAGGTTGTGTGTAAGGGGCAAGAGCTTGCCTGTGATATCATTATACATGTTTTGTTATTTTGATGCAATCTTTGGATTCTGTAGACACTGTTGTCTGAAAAAGATGTAGGATAAGATTCCAGGAAACAGAAAATTCTGGGGGCACTCCTATGAAGCATGAACTGCCAGCATCACCAAAACCCAGGTCTTTCTTCTCCAGATAGGTTTCTTGTTTTATTAGCTGAAGCTGATGAGAGTCCTCCCCTGCCACAGATGCTACATAGCTATCCAGCATAAATGCTGGAGCCAAAGTGGCTCCAGATTGTAAATCTGATCCTTAAAGGATCAGAACATACATACTTTCTGAATTCTAATGTCCAGGCCCCAAAACAGCTTGTGACAGCCAGTTCTGGCAAGGTCAGAAGCAAGAAACTTGAAATCAAATGAATTTATTGCAATGGCAAGAGACAGGTGGTGACCCTTCTTTCCACCCAAAGCACAAAGCCTTCAATCTATTGCATTGCGTGGGCAGGAAAAAAAGGCACCTTAAATTCACTATAAATAGAGCTTGCATTTTATACAGATCCAGTCACTGGAATTCTTTCTTAATGGCTTTCCTAGTTTGGCAATGATTTTATCAGCCAAAAGAAAGAGACTCTTTGCTTCCATTTTTCTTGGAGGAAAAGAGAAAGTTCCAGTTGCTAGACCGAGACCATTGCAACTAATCCTTTCTGCAGCACTGCTGACCACCAACAAGATCACTAATGCCCTGCTTCTATTATTATAAAGAAAATTAATCATCTGTAGAAGGCTAGAGCCAGCACCTCAAAATAAAAGGCAGTATAAAGACAGCACCATTATTTGGAAGCAAGCACATCATGTCTGCAATGGGAGAAAAAGTAGATACCTGAGCAATGAGGAAGACAGCCACAGAGACTCAACCAATTTGCAATTAATTAATTAACAATTGATTAATTAACAAGTGCACAGTGATTTTTTGCCCAGCAGCATGGAGTATAAAAACTCCAAAAAGAAAGTGCAAGCCAAATGCTTCTTATCTGATAAGAGCTTTCCGTTCTCTTGGTGCTTTGCCAGCTCTAGTTGTGAATATGAGTAACTGTATGCATGAGTATGGATAAACCAATAAAGCTTTATTGGTTTTAGAATTCAGTGTTCTCATTACTTGTTCCAGTAACCTAGCTATCTCTTAATTGGAATTCCAGGGGAAAGTCAGGACAGAGATCTCACTGAATCATGTGTACATGTTTTCCCTGAATAAATTCCAAGGCTGGGTACCTATCAGTCTTAAAAGACTTGATCTCAGCCACTTGCAAGGTACACATCAAAGCAAGTGGGAGAGTTGGGGAGTGTGTACCTCAATGGGAAGCATAAGGAAGAATGTCTATAACTGTGCAATCTAAAAATACAAGGGAGAGTTCAATTTTGAAAACTTTGTAACACTCTGTCAGGACCAAATGGCCCAGTACCAGCACCAGAGGGCAGCTCATATAGATCCTTTGAACCAGATGATGGACCAATTAGCACAATAGATGGGTCATGTACAACAGCCACTAACCATGGGAGGAGCTGTTCTGTCTCCTGGTTCCCTGCTGACAAGTACAATGGAAATCCCAGAATGTTACAACCTTCATCGATCAATGTGAATTATACATCTCCTTGAGACCAGGAGAATTTTCCACAGATTACTCCTGAGTAGATTTATAACTGGTCTTTTTATTTTAGGAGTTGCAAAGTGGGCAACCCCACCAACAAAATAGCTCAAATATGAATAAGTATACTGGCTTCATGATCAGACTGAGAGATGCCTTCAGTGATTCATCAGAGAGACCACAGCCAGTTGCAAAATCGAACATGTACAATAAGGTAAACATTAAATATGGGCATACATGGCTAACTATTAACTTTTTACTCCGGATGTGGGCTGGAATGAAGTTGCCTTGGAAGATCAGTTTAAGGAAAATATGGGAAGTGCTAATTTGACAAAGTACCCCAGACACCTTGGAAGCAGTAATCCAACTTTGTGTGTCTATAAATGGAAGGCTTGAAGAACTGCAACAGACCACAGATGGGAAGAACGACCGCCACTCTGTCATTCCCTCTTTCCTCCTTTTTTGTCCATTTATTAGAATCTTCAGATGTCAAACTGATACAGCTAGAAGCCTTTCTAAATGTCTTTACCGTACTAAGGATGGAATAGCTTCAGATCTACAACTCACATTTCCACTGGGCTGGAGAAGGCTTTACATTTGGCTCTCAGAAACCCCTCTCCAATTCCTCTTGGATCAGCAGGACATCTCTCCTGCCTTGCTTTCCAAGTACACTGATTATACTGAAGTTTTTGGAAAAGATGAGGAAAAGATGACCTTGCCCCATGACCCTGCTTCTGTAGCTATATTGTAAATCTGATTCCAAGAGTTAGTTCCTCCCAAACACCAGTATCCCATGGTGGGGAAGGAACTAGCCTGAAGGAATTTCTGGATGACAACACTTGCATAAAGTATTTACTAACTTCTCCTTGTCCCCAGTGAATGCTCTACATTTTTCTTGTCAAAAAGGTCATTCCTTATGCATTTTAGACTTCCAAACTGTATAATAAATAGAATTCACTATCCCCTCCCCTTATTGCCGAACAATTAAAATGCCTTCAGAATGCATGTATTTTATCAAGATAGACCTCAGAGGGAGCTTATAACCTGAGCCACCTGAAGGTAGGCCATGAATATTTATTTATTTACTGAATCACATTTGCATCGCCACCCGTCTCACATAGTGACTCTGGGTGGCATACATAGTAATAATCAAGAATATAGAAAAACCATTAAAGCAACAAATTTAAATTAAAATAAAAACAGGATAAAACAAAACAAACAAAACAGCAGGAAAACATATAGAGAGTGCATTCCATTAACCATCATGCAACCATCTAACAGGTTCCATTCTACCATGGGATCCCCAAGCTAGTTGACAAAGCCATGTTTTAAGGGCCTTCCAGAAGGCCAACAGGGTTGGGGCCAATCTCACCTCAGGGGGAATGATGTTCCACAGCATGGGGGCTATGGCATAATATCTAACTGCCTTTGATGCAGGTTGTGGAAAGATTGAATCTATGGTAAAGTAATTTGGTTTATCTTCTAGCTTATCAGTATTCATCAGATTTATGAATCATATTTTCCATGAAACATTGGAGGAAGGTTTGATAGTTTATTTGGAAAGTTATTTGGAAAGATCCAACTACCCACACTGAACAAGTATAAATGTCCTTATTAAAGGCTCCACCGCTACTGAGAGCAATGATGTTATCTTCCTCGGCTCCTGGCACTCAAACCCGTGGGAGACAATTGTTTTACAGTCTCCTTATGAGGAGCTGCCATTCGGAGCACTCGTGGGCAATCTCCCATTCTCTCCTCTGGAGAGCTTCAAACTCTCCTTCTCTGGAGAGTTTCATTATACTCACTGGTCTTTCATTCTACCTAGTGTTCGTGGCAATGTCTTCAGTCAGCCATGACTCACAGCAGAAGCCAATCCTTCCTGTGGAGTTGATTTCTTTGTTAGGACTATCTAGTAGGGCTGACAGTAATCTTGACTAGTTTTGCCAACATCATTTGAAATACGGTCTTGATCTTCCTTGTTGTGAATTATTTGGGTTGCTGCACTTCTCCTGAGGGCATCCATGTGGATGGTGCCAAAGAGAACCTATTATCTCCTAGCATCTGCCCCCTTGGAATATCAAAAAGATTCAGCATTTAGGGACATTTGCTAGTTTTAACTACCAATTTATCCCTGATTTTGGAGAATTCTAACACTGCCTGCTAAGAATGGAGCCCTATTCAAGCAGGATTCCAGCACTCAACAAGCTTTTATATCAGATGGACTTTTACTTCCTAGCCCCTCTTCTGCCATCCAGATCCCACACATACCTAGGTTATTCAAATTGTTGTTTTGATTTTCTGTTTGGAGTGGTCCTTCTCTAGAGAGTATATCTTTAGTACAGTAAGATGTAAATAGAAATTAGAGTAATTAAAAACAAGCATAGGCATCTACTCATTGGAGCAATATTATAGCTTGCCAGTATATACACAGTTAGAGAAATGTTAGGCTGAGATATTTAGTAGTAGACAGACAAAAATTCTCTCTGCAAGTCAGTTTCAAAAGTCATGCCTCTCTCTTATTATGGGGAAGAAGTGGGCATTTGCTAGTTGTACATTCTGCTGGCAGAACTGGACTGGGGAAAACAAAACTAACTGATACTGTTAAGTTTGATGTGTGAAATTGCTCTTCCTCCCGGTTCCCCTGGGCAAGGGAAAAAAAGATGTCCGTGGAATTTATATTTTTGATCCTTTTTTCTGAATCACTGTTAGTAGCAGCGGTGAGGAAAAAGGTATTCTCAAGTTATTATTTCTTATTCAGCATAATTAAGTTACGCCAGCTTCCCATGAAATTAAACCAACTATCCGAATTTAGAATGTCCCAGTTAAACATGGCTACAACATTTTATAATAAAGAACCATAAACAGTGAAATTCTTTGTTTCTAATATCAGATAATCACTTTCTTTCTAAAATATAATGAAACAAACAGTTACTTTTTTGTACAGCCAACACAGATTTTTTTTTTCTATTAGGCAGAACATAAAAGCTTCAAATATTTAGATTTTTTTCCCCCCTCGGTTATATTTCCAAAGGTAATGATGAATGTATCATGACATTTTGAACTAAATGACAGTTCACAGTCAAATGAATTAGCTTGTATTTGGTTATAAATAATTGAACTTAGTTCAGTAAATCTTTTGATTTGAAGAGGCAGCATAAATCAAAGCATTGAATGCTAGCAGTATTTAAAAACTGCAAACCATGGCACCAGTGAGAAAACCACATATGTAGAAATCTTTGAATCTGGGGATATTTGTGCAAGTGCTATCTAATTCTAATTCTACATTAATTCTAATTCTAATTCCAACCCTAACCCTTTAAGAATATATTCTTGTCTTTGGTACTTATAAAGGAGATGGGTGGCTGGCAGCATTGTTATTCCATGCCAAGTAGCAACATTAACTGGTTACTGCTCAGATTAAAGTGCATGGTTGCTTGAGAATTAGATGGGATTTTGGGCAACCCATATAGCAGGTGTCTGGCATGCTATCAATAATCAGATTAAACAAAGAAGATAGTACAAAGCAATTAGAAGGACCAGTGGGCACCAACTGCAGGTTGCCTCTATATGATTCTAGGGAAGCAACAGGGCAAAACAAGAGGCTGACAGATTTGCTATAGACAATTATCTTATACATGCTGTTTAGAATAATGTCTAAGGTCTTTATGTTTTACTTAGCAATTTAATGACCTTCTAGTATGGGAAGAAAGCAAAGTAATTGCATGTACAAAGGGACAGAGCTTCAATTGTACTGTTGCACCTGCTATGTTGTCTCTTTGGACATTCCTTCCCCTTCCCCAGGACATCATTAAGTTCTACCCCAACTTGAAGAATGGTTGGAAAATCTGAAGAAAATTGCTACAGGGGAGCTAGATGAGATTTAGGACCCTTTTATTAAGTTGCTTTTGGATTGACCTGAACTGTACCTTTGCAGTGATGCTTTCTTCTACCTGTAGTGGGAGCTGGGAAAAAGTTTATTACTGCCTAGAAGATTAGCTGCTAAGTACCTATGTTCTAGTAGCCTCTCTGCTAAGTATTGAAAGGACAAGCAAGCTGAGCGCGGGAAGGAATTAGCCTTCCTCCTGAGGCAGGAGGAATTTTATTGGTAGAAGAGTGAGTGGTAGCAACTACAGGTTCTCCTCAGGAATGTAATAGGGTACAACACTAGGGATTGTGGGGGAAGGGCTTAGGGACACACATTTGAGGGAACCAGAGGGTCTAATATATTCTAGATGGGGAATTCTCAGACCATACATTTCCCATCTGGTCACGGAGCTGGCTTTGTGCCTGAGGCAGGATTAGAACTAATGGTCTCCTGGTTTCTAGCCTGAAGCCTTAACTACCACACCAAACTGGGTCTCCTAATATAAGGTCTAAAGAACAGGAAAGGTGCAGTTCACTGACAAAGTCACACTTTAGCCCAATTATCACTGAACAACTCTAGGAAATCTGCAATTATTTCTTTCATTTGACAGTTGAGAAACTGAAGCTGAATAGGACTTGGACTTTACTCATTGAATCCCACTGTCACACCCCCATATTAATGTGCATGCACCATTGTTCTAGCTCTACTTCTTATCATTAACACATATTGTTTACATTGTTTCTCAAAGGAGTTTGGCCAACCTATATTTTTCTTAAAATTGTCTTTTGTGTATTTGTAGGAGGCCAAATGATGTAAGAGAATAAACTACACTAGGACAACAGTGATCATTTCCCCACTAGTGACTCATGGTGTCACCCAGCCATCACTGAGGTGATAATGGTTGGATGACTCTAGAGGACATTTGAAGTAGGAATCTTGCTTTAAAGTGGGATCTGCAGTATAAGAGAAAGAGGACCATGATGTCTGACATGTTTTGCTCCAAATTTGAAACTTACAACAGAAAATTATCTGTCAGCTGAATCTGCATAAACTGCTTAAGGAGTTGATACAGTTATACTGGGATTTGTGCGAGAAACCTATCCAACTCTGCAGATCCATTTTGTTTGATGTATTAAGCTGTACAGTGGTACCTCGGGTCACAAACTTAATTCGTTCCACGACTCTGGTCGCGACCCGAATTGGTCGCGACCCGAATCAAATTTTCCCATAAGGTTCAATGTAAATACGGTTAATCCGTTCTGAACCATATGTATTTTTTTTAAAACCACAAAAATATGAAACAAAGTACAGTACAGTACAGTACAAAGAGAGAGAACGTTAACCTTGCTCGAGGCGACTTCTGGCGTGGAGGACAGGAAGGCAGGTGGGGAGGCAGTTATTGTTTGGAGGGAGAGTCCCCCTCGCCTACAGGAAGCCACAACCACGTGTCACAGCAGGGAAAATGACTGCGGATCCTGTTCGTCACCCGATGCGGAGTTCGCAAACAGAAGCAAAATTTTGCGAACGGTGCTGTTCGTGAACCAAATTGTTCGTGAACAGAAGCGTTCGTGACCCGAGGTACCACTGTACTTGTCCATCTTTCCTTTTTTCTCCCCCAATTCAAGTGCCAGTAACAGACTAATGAGCAGATTGATACAGTGCTTGCAGAATTGTACATAATGTGCTCCAATGTTCCATTTATATAAATCAAAGTGGAAAATCAACATGAAGAGGGACTATGGCAGCCTTAGCAAATTCAGTAAGAAAGGAAACGCAATTCCCAAGTCAGAATGGCCTCCCCATTTGCAGCTTCCTTAGCATAGTAACAGAGCTAGTATAAGAAAAAGAGAATCACAGAACTGTTTGTCAATAGTTCTATAAAATACCTTATTTTTACATGCAGAAGTTAAAAAAATAAACCTTATGATTCACTTGGCAGCTTTTCAAGTGATTTGCCTTCTTTTGATGCAAGCAGAGAATTTTACTTTTTTTTTTTTTTAAACAAAAAAGATGAAACATCATATCTTGTTTTTTGAAAGAAAGCCATTAAAAGACCCAAAGGTTTTGAGGCAATAAATGACCAAAGGAAATGTGGATTCTGCAGCATCACTATTATAGGCACAGATGAGTTGTTCAACTCCCTTTGACGGACCCAGATTAAAAGCTACCAGACTGGATAATGAATAGGGAAAATGAATGGAAAGGGAAATATGCCACATGCATTGTCCTGCTAATATGTACATGGAGCACAAAATCCACTTAGTTCTTGTCCAGGATAAAAAGTTGAGAAAGTAACAGTTGTGAACAAGTAAGACTTTTTCAGGAGGCCCTAGAAACTTTGGATGGGCTTGTTCTGTTCTTCACATTCTTATAAGATGTGCATGGCCTGAAATGAGTTTGCATTGGCTCTCTGCCCATTGGGAGGTAGAGGTTGCTCGCTGATATCTCTGCCTAACTGACTGAGAGGCATAGGCAAGCTTTTGCAGCCTGAAGATGACATATATGCCACTTTCATTTGTGCATAATTCTCTAGGAGGTCCATGCCAAAATTGAGTGAGAAAAAAAATTCATAGGTCGACCCTTCCCTTCCCTTCCCTTCCCTTCCCTTCCCTTCCCTTCCCTTCCCTTCCCTTCCCTTCCCTTCCCTTCCCTTCCCTTCCCTTCCCTTCCCTTCCCCTCTCAGGCCTGCAGATGAATTGAGAGGACTGAAGCTATATTCTTGGCTATATATTGAGAAAATGAACACAATGAAAGGAGGGAATCCCAAAAAGCTGGCAATACAGGAAGATGATTTTTTCGCCCCTGCACTGCTGTCTCACTGTACTTTTCTGTACAGACTGAGAAAAGGTTCTGGGTAAACCTGTCACTTTTGCTAAAAAGGTAGAAGTGGGAGGGGGGGAGATTTCTATTTCCAGCTGGCAAAAAAAAAATCCAAGAAACTTGGCGAGGCAGGAAAAAAAATGTTATCTTTCTGTATCACCAACCTGCTGTGGAAATCATGAAAACGGTAAGAGACCCGGTGACTGAATACAGCCAGCAGACTGAAGGTCTTCACTACTGAAGACGGATAGCCCCTTCAGTGAAGGCCTATATAGTAAATGTAACCCCAGGTTATTTGTACTATTTGATAGTACATTGCTCTATCCTAATATCTTTTGCTATAACTTAGGATGTAGTAAAGTCAGTTTTGGCTTAAAGAGTAGTAGTAAAAGAACCAGTTTAATATAGTGGTTAAGGGACTACAGTGCAGCCTTTTCTTCATAGGATATGGATTTCCTTCCTTCACCTGTTTGCTGAGAGTACAGCCTTCCCCTTCTCCCCACCTGTGGCAATGAAAAAATCTTTTCCAGTCTTTGCTTACAGAGGAAGAAAGAGGAACAAGAGCATGGTGGGCACCTGCTAATTAATGTGTTGGCAATGTTAGGAAAAGATGCCAGGAGAAGAAAGACTAAAGCTAGAGATCGTGTACTTCTGCTAAAGAGTACAGAAAACATAGGACTCCAGAACCGTCTGCTCTCCAATATAAAGTATAAACCCTAGATATAATCTATATCATTTGTATCTCAATCTCTATGTCTAAAGAACAAATGCAGCTGGCTCAGATTAAGCTGTCTACAGAAGCTAAGGTATAAGGCTCATATGAATTCTTTTACTGACTTAGACTAACACTCCAGAGGAAACTGTCCCCCAACATTTCATTTGATATCAAAATGGTTTCTACTGAACCATGATCTTACATAGCTGAGCCTTTTTAAAACAAATAAAAGAATGCCAGCAGCTGAGTTCAGGATGCAACTCTCTACAATTGCTTTACATTTTTAAACCAATTTGTGCTTCAAGGATCAGAGAAAAGTCACCCCAGAGCCTCCCTCCACTTATCTCTATCCCAAAGATAGCTAATCTAATCTACATGCACTTACAACATGAAGCTAAAAATTTAAAAAGTACTTTTTCAGGCTTTCAAGAATGATTTTTGTCTTTTTGTTTAGAATGATTAAAGGAAGTCAGTGCTACTAACTCAGCATAATATTATTCTTGCTCCTCCTCCATTTAATCAGATGATAAAATAATCTTTATATATTTGTTGTTGTTGGTTTTGAGTTTACAGGTTTATCAATCATCCCAAAACCACAAGGTTCAAAGTAGATGATGTCACTCCAAAAATAAAAAGTATTACTTTCTTACACAGAAATCCTGTGTAAGGAACAAAATGGACAAATTGACAAAAACAAAATGTATTTTTCATACTTTCATGTCACAGCATTGATCAAAACAGGTTTACACCTTACCCCAATGCTCTGAATCAGATGAGGTTACCTTTCAGAGTGATAATGTTATCTGTTTGAGGAGAATCTAGGACCAGCCCTACCATTTGACACAATGAAGCAACTACTTCAGGTTGAGGGCCAGAGCAGATAGGAAATTGGGGCTAAGTCCCAACCACAGCTTTCCAGACTTGTAGCCCAAAACTGTCATTTCAGTGGGCCTAGAACATACAACTCTACAGACTACCTTGCTTGCTACTTTGACTACTAACATTACTGTATCCACTACTGACATCAAAATGTCATTTTAAAGGGTCCTCAGACCAACACATCTTGAGACTACTGAAGTGCCTGTTTGAGCAAATGGCTGACATGGCCACCTCATCAACTGTAATTTTGAGGGCCCAACTAAGCAGCTGGCTAGCTGGGGAGTGAAAGGCAATACTTCTGATCCAGGGAAGAATTAGTGTGATGTCAAGGTGTTGGACTGGGGTTTGTATCCATGTGTAAGCAAATATCTGCCCAGACCTTAATTCAAACCAAAATTATATTTTTAGGGACTTGATGGACAGAATCTGATATAATAACAACAGCAGCAGCAACAACCAGTGTTAAAAAAGGAGATAAACCATATGATTAACATTCATTCTTCAATTAGTACTCATCATTGCTTCTATCTCTTTACACCTGGCTTTATTCTAATGGTTTCCTTAGTAACTAGGTCACCTGACCTGTTCAATTTTCTAGCAGTGTTACTATAGGTTATCAATAGAAAGAAACATAAAGCTGCTTTCTGTATTGTTGAACTAATGGAATTAAAGACATTCAATTCAAGAGAAAGATTTTGGCAAATTGCCCCATGTGCCAGTTTCCATATGTTTCTTTAAATGGGTTTATATTTGGGTCCTAGTCTAGGTGGGTGTTTATTCTTGACTCCTAATAAATGAATTGTGAGCTTCATGCAGTCTTATTCAGAGTAAAACATTTCTAACGGTATCATCTTCATGGAATTGAGGTTGTGGATTGCTGGGCAGGATAGTGAAGAGTGGGGAAGAGCTGGGATAGTTTTTGACACACTTCCCAGAAACCTGACAGTGTAAGGAAGGTAGCACAACATTGTAGGTATATCCAGTTCAGTGATGGAATTCTCTGACTTTGGGAATGAAATTGGATGTTTCCAAAAGATCATGGAATAAGAACAGATGGACAGTTTTGTAGTATCAAAGAAGGGCTTAGCATCTCTCCATTAAACTGAGACTTAATTAGAAAGATCAAAGGCAACAGGGAGGCCCCACCTTAATGTACTCACTGATAAACAAGGGCCAAGAAACACATATCCCATTTCCAAGATTCTGAAACCCAGCCCCTTGCTTGCTGAAATAAACCTATCTGCTCTGAACTTGTGAGAATATTACTTTCTTGGTTATAAGCTGTTGTAAGGGGCTTGACGTCATCTATGTAATCACAACTATGTAAACCAACGCGATGGTACCATATCCACGGCTGCCTCTTCAAATCAGAAAGACTAACTTGTTCCTTTTGTCGTTGTTCAGCCATTCAGCTGATTCTGACTCTTTAGGACCCAGTGGATATAATTTTGCCAGGACTTTCTGTTAGTGGCTGCTTTTCCGAGTTCTTATAAGCTCCTGCTTGTGTCAACAATGAGTTTATTTATTTATTTAGTTTATTTAGAAAAAATGGCTGTCCATCAAACTCTGGGCAGCTAATAGTTCACAAGGAAATATTAAAGAATGATTTAAATATTAAAGAATGATTACAATTATCTTTCCAGAAGATATTAGGTCAGAATACATGCAGATGTATATGCCTAGGATCTCTTAGGAAAACAAGGATGTTTCCCATGCAGTTCTTTATGCCTATACAGCGCCTATCATTCTTCTTCAGTCAAGATGCCTTTGAGTCAGACTTGATCCTAATTACTACATGAAAACTACCATGCAATTTTGTAGTTCACCACTGCTTTCTTCCAGATTTTCTTTTAAACTTTAAATCACTTTCAAAACCTTGATTTCCACATGAAGCCTATGAAAACGCACTTTCTGCCTTCTGCAGTGATAAGCAGCAAATTGTTTCAGAATCTATCAAATCATTCCCTTTCTTTTCAGTGGCTTTATTTGCTTCATTTTCTAGTACAGGCTGATACCTATAACTGAAAATAGAAAACACTGCTGGTAGCTGCAAGAGGAAGAAGCCGTTCACTGAATGCTCTATCACACCATCCCCCCCCACCAAAAAAATCACTTATTCAAATCCCTCATCCTCTTATGCTTAACCAGATTTGGTTACACAAGAGGAGATAATCTGAGGCCAAACTGATTGAGAAGTTACCACTTTGCCGAGTGGTCAGATATGTAATGGGGCGATCCTATGCATGTCTATTCAAAGATTGAATTGCATTTAACAAGACTTATTACAAAGAATGTATTACAAGAAAGTTTAGTAAATTTGGCCAACTAAGAATCATGATAGATGCCATTGTTCAAAAGTAACTTTTTATTTAATATTTGATCATAAACACAACTCAGAGACGATTTGGAATTCTAAAGATTAGCATATCTAAAATGTTTGATGAAATGTTTGTTTATGAAAACAATTAAAACAACATAAATCTGATATTTCTGATTGTATCGCAATCAACCTGAAGTGCAGTGGATTCCGATCTCATGAGTCAGGAGTCTAAGGACCACCATGATGCTGTACCCGCTGTCTCCTAGAAAGAATTAAGTCCCATGTACTGTTCAGATAAACAATTATGGCCTTGGTGTTTGTTTCCTCTTCCTTTTCTTTTTTTATACTGTATCAATTGCCCTGTAAGAATGGAGATAGGGCTGCCTTGTATTTCAGCCTCTGTACAGCATGTGGAAAGTTCAATAATCAGAATCATTGAATAATGTCATGTTCATGATGGCCTGTTGATAGTGCAGGCCACTTACAAAATTCCAAGTAAAATGGTTCTAAAATTGACAATATATTCAGCAGAAGGTCTATACATTATTTATAATTAAATGTTATAATGGAAAAGTCTGTTTTTGTTACAGCAGGATCTCACCATCATATCAATTTATAAGACACATTATTTAAAAAGGGCTTCCTAGCTCTTTATTTTAATTAAAATTGTTCCTTGTCAATGCAGTAGATGCCAGTGTAAAAAGATATATCCTAGAATGGCTGCTTCTTAAAAACATGCAATTGTTACTATTTTCCCTTATCTTTTCCATACAGTATTCCTTAATTTAAACTCCTAGAATTGCATGATTAAATTACCTCCCTATTTAAAGAACACATTGGTAGGCTATGTTTCTCTTTCTGATCAACCTCAACTAACATACTGGCTGCTTCAGAGCTATTTAGAATTGCTTGTCAGATGCATAGCCTTAAGAATTATACAAACAAAAAATAAATATTCCAGCTTTTGATTGAAATGATTACTTCTTCAAATAGTCTAACGTGAGCTAGGCTGCTTCCAAAGTTTCAGACCTGCTCCAGAACTGTAGTCAATCAATATCTGAACACCTGGCATAGTTTCGCATCTTTTCCAAAGGGAAGAAGAAGAGGGTGTACCTTTGTGACTGACGGCTCTAGTTGCCAACCAGTGAAACACCTGATGCAAGTTCTCTTTTTTCCATCCAATCACATTCTTAGTAGAAGATACAAAGGAATTTATCAGAAGATCTCTCCATTGTTCATTGCCCATGGAATGTCCTGCTTCTTCCTATTCAGTAGGAGGCTGATGATGCTATTTTCCTAGTGTTCTATATGGCATTTCCCTGAGTCTCTATAGCCTCATAACCCTCAGTGTTTTCTGCCTGACTTCTAATAGAAATGATAGAGTAGGACTTAGGTTTCTGAGGCAATTTTTTTTTCCTTGCTTGCATGTTTTTCACCTTCCTCAGGGGGAAAAAAAGCCACGTGACAGATTTTTCTCAAAATATTTTGGCCTCTGGGGAGGGGGGAAGGACGCCCCTCTCCCACAATGCCAGGAAGGATGTTTGGTTCAAGGCATTGTACACAATTGTGATTCTTTTGGCTGCCTCTCTGGAAAGGGAAGCATCAGCGCCATGGGTCTGTCCTTCAACTGAGTTGGAAGTAGAGCCAGAGTAGGTTGCAATTTGTAAAGTGTTATTGCCTCTCCAGATGCACCAGCCTGAGAGATACCACTGTCATGGATGTTCTCTTTTACAATTAATTCTTGAAAAGGTTCCTGTTTATTCAGGGGATATCACTGATGGCTCAGCCTCTTTAAATTGATAGGAATCTCTGAAAACCCTCATTGCTTGGCTTGGCTTCCTATATAACAAACTCAAATTGACTGACAGTCCAGCTGGCCTTTCTCTCCAGTGCAATAGTTTTTTTTCCAACACAAGTCTTCCTCCTGCCTGAACTGCCAGATCCTGACAAGCTGCTTTGGCTGTTGCCCTCCTCTCCTTCTCTGTGGTAGGCAAGGAGCTGTAAAATGCTGAGGTACTCTCCTGGTAGAAGAAAAATTAGCTTCTTGCTTTAAGATGCACCCACCACCAATAGGCACAACAGCTGTGACTCTCCTCCTAATCTTTTTTCTGGCAATCTTCTATTTGGTTCTAAATCTCCTAGCTTCCTGGGATCTGCCCAGTTTTATGGCAGATAGGCCAGCAGTTGTCTGATGCTGCATGTGGGAATGACCAGAGTTCTGCTCTGAGTGGAGATAGGGAGTTAGTACAATGACAGCTAGCACCTTCTGATAAAGCAACAAAATGAAGTCTGGACTCCCAGGGTCATTTTTGCTGATGCCTGTAGTACAACCTATGCTGAGCCTCACCACTAGAAAGTTTTGGAAAAATAAGTCCCACCTTCCAAGTACCTGTTGGAAAATTCCTCCCCCCTGGAATGAAATGATATGAAAGACTTGGTACCTCTACCATCTTAATTACAGGTGGATCTAAGCTCCAGGCAACCAGGAAACTATTGGAAAGAGAGAAGTATAGCTCTGTAAGGTGGGTTTGAGGGGAGGAGCAGAACAGATCCCTACTTGATATGCTTAACTACTGACAAAGCTACTGATACACAAGAGCAGATTTCCAGTAGTGACTTATATTAATGGAATGTTAGATAACACACTTAATTCACTGCTTCTGTTTTTTAACGTTCCCCTTCCTTTAAAGGAAAATGTTATTTTTAAAAAAATATTCATCACTAGACTTAGAAAGATGTATATTAGAATATGAAAAGATCTGTGCAATGCCTACTATGGTTGCATTTCAGGCTGCAGTAGAAAGAACTATTTACTTCCCGAGTAGCATTCTTCATTTGCTATGGCTCTGGGCAATCCCATGTTTTTCACTTTGCCTTCCCTGCTGCTCAGCTGACATCTTGAAACAGAGCAAAAAGCCTCTTTTTCATCTGTGGCTTTGAAAATAATTTCAAGACAGATTACCAGCAATGGTACAAAGTAATCTGAAGGTTGTGTTTTACCAACTCTACTGAAGTACCCAAGCAAAGATTTATATTAGCATTCCACTACGTGATCTTGGAACATAATTGTCTCCTAGCATTTTGAACTAGCCAGCAAGCTCATTGGTTGATGTGACAACATACCATTGTAAGCTGGAATAAATTTGTGTATTGTCCAAAACATTTATTTTCTGGTGATCATCTTCAATTTATCAGATAATATATCATCATGCTGGGAGCTGCTTAAGATACTATGGGTTCTGCCATTTCTTATTCAGTGATTGACAATTTTCCTATAAATCATCAGCAGCTGCATCGCTGAAGTCAGGGGGAACCTTATGACTGACAATATGCTAGGAATGAGCCACATTGATTTCAGTTGTGCATGAGCCATGCCAGGCATTCAGATAACCAGAGGTTTGAGTATATGGAAATGCCATTCACCTAGGATTGCATTGTTACTGGACTTTATAGGAGATGGAAGATAGTTAAATAACCAGGAGTTTTGTTTTGTTTTCATAATAATTTCATTAAAGTTTACAAATGCAAAGACCAAAAAAAAGCTAATACAAACTAAGAAGAATATAAAAAGTAAAAAATAAAAAAAGTTCAGAAAAAAAGAAAAAAAGACATATAAAGAAGTGACTCCCCCTTCCCTCCAGACAAGTATAAACAACTTCAGTAACTTAACACTTTCTCTAATATTTCAATTTTTAAAAAAATCTCTTCTTCCCATATCTCATCCCTTATCAATAAACAAATTATAAAGACTTGTCATTCAGTCCTAATCAGCAAAAGTTCATTAAGAGCTACCAGAAATAATAACATACATATTTTTACTTTAATCAAACAAATCCATTTTATATCTCAACTTATCACTTTCTGTAAAAAATAAAGCAAAAGAAATCTCTCCCTATATCTTACGTATCTGTAATCTATAAACAAATCTTTAAAGCCTCATCATTCAGTCCTGGTCAAAAAAAAAAAAAAAAAAATGTTCCATTAACAGCTACCAGAAACCACACATATATTTTAACCCTGATCACTTTATATTCCTTCCATTTACTTTTTAAAAGCTTGGTCTTTAATCCCTTCAAATAATGTCCTACAAGTTGATTTCTTATCATTTTCTCAGTATTAACTCTCAGAAACTCCTTCACTAGTTTAAAATGTCTCTTTTGTAAATCTAAGAGAAGAAAGCTATCCAACTCAGCCAGTTTCATTTGTAAATCCAATGTGGCATCTTTTTCCATATCACTCTTGTAGTCTGGCATTTTTAAATCCATTTTCAGATCCACATTCAGATCAGCCTCAGTCTCTATTTTATCCAGTAAAATCTGTTCTTCTTCTGTAGCCTCTGTTAAATCTATTTTTATAGTGGCAGATAATCTTAAGAGTAATTTCTGGGTACATTGTTCTCAAATATCCTTGATTTCTTCCATAGTCAAATAATATTGCTCCATTGTATTAAAAGGCCTCTTTTACTTTAATTGTAATCTTTAGTTCTCCCTGGTTCCCTTTAGTCAACCTTCAAAATCCCCTGTTATCATAAGTTTATTTTCCAATCAACAAAACTTTCCCAAGGGAGGATTTCATACAGTTAATTTCAAAATCTTCATATATATTTTTATAAAATTTTAAACAACCCACAGGAAATATTCTTTCAAGTCCATCTGGCCCCTTAACTTTCTAAAATCAACATTCTAGTTCCCTTTTGCTTTTTTCCAAAAATATTTTTTTTCCTTTTTAATCTTTAAACTTACATGAAACTTCTTTCATCAAGGATAGAAGGAAACTCTCCCGGGGTAATGAAACTTGCCCTTCTGAAGGTTCTTAACATCCAAAAAGTCAATAACAAGCAATTTCCTAAGGTGATTAAGAGAGGAAGTAGGTGAACCCAGTGTCCATTTGAAGGCGCTGAACCATGACTTAGGCAAGTTGATTTTCCCCCAACTCCCAGAGCTCTAAAACCTGCCAGAGACTGCGATTTTATTATCTCTTTGCAAGGAGCCTCTGTATGGAGCAAACTTGTGGGTGATTCTAGTCCACTCCTTGATCTGGAGAGGAGTTCTGAGGAGCCAATCTATTCACCAGCTCCTCTTTTCACCATGGCCATTGGCTCCACTATCTGCAGAGCCATCTTCAGTCCACCATTGCTTCCCTGGAAGTGGAATAACAATATTCAAATAACAAGGAGTTTGGGATAATGAGTTTTTGAATGTTTTCCTCTCTTTCTTTATTGTTCAGACAGGCTGATACTGAATATCTATTTCTGAGCCCTTCCCCATGCCTGGAAAGCAAGCAAGCTGGGATTTGAAAGAGATTTCTACTTTTGAGAAACCAAAGTCCTCTGAGTTTTTTGAAAATCCCCATCTTGAATTATACTTAACTTTGTTCTCTGGTACAAACATATGACTCTGTATTGAATCAGAAGAAACAGCAAGTCATTCTGCCAAAAGGTACATTCAATGAAGCAACATTTGCCAGATTTCTATTTGCAGTACAAAGTCTGTCAGCTGAACTAATTAATATCAAATATTTAGTATTTTCTACAGGCACATACCATTCAATTAAGTTGCCAAAAAGCACTAGAAAACCTAGAAATTATCTTTCTCTTTATGCTTTTATCAGGATCAGCTTTCTAGAAGAACTTCTGTGTTAGCCTGTGATAGCAGGAAGGTAGCTTGGCACAAAGCCTCAAAAATCATTGTAACATAAGAGTGGAATGAGGTGGAAACCTAGAAACTCATTTAAGTCAAGATTTCTAAGAGACAATGGAGGAGGTCTTTTGTGTGTGTCTGTAGGTACACACACACACACACACACACACACACAAAGGCACTCCATTTCTTTGGGAGACAAATTATTTCAAGAGTCACACTTATCAGTTCCCTATTTACTAATATATGATAACTACAGCTGTGAAGAGCAATGTAGATTTGCTTCAACAAAGCAGTTTGGACCATGGAGACAATGTGATTTGCTTCACTGAAGCAAACAGGCAGCTAGATTTGCCTTGACAAAGCAATTTGAGCAGCCTTGAACCATTTTGGGCCACTACTGTGGGAGAAGTGTCTGCTTTACCTTCTTTCCTCACTACTGGCCAAAATTAATGCAACTTTCAGAGCAGTACCACCTTTTTTCAGGCTTGATTTCTGTGGAAAAAAATCAAATGCTTTTATGAAAAAGTACTGTAGCAGAGAGGTGTCACACTCACATGAGGTCCAAAGCATTTCTTCCATTTTTTTTTCAAAATGTGCACAGTCCTTATACTGTGATTTGTGGGAGGATGAGGGGTGTTTAAAAGAGAGATTTTGGGGCTCAAAGGCTATAGTTGGCAATTTAATAGTTTTGCTAACAAAGCAAGCTGGGCCAGGGTGGAAAAAGGTTGGGGACAGAAGAAAAACTAAAATTTACAATACAGTACAACTAAAATTAAATTACATTAATGAAATGCAGTTGATGTAATTGCAAAGGGGTTGCAAAAGGGTTGCAAAGCATCATAAAGCAAAATGATGCAGTAAGGCCACTTGCCATCATGCATAGAAGCAAGGGACCATGTTGCTTTATGAAACAGGTTTGCAATGGAGAGCTTTGCTGAAAAGTTCATTGAAACAACACTCCCCCCTCTTTCCCCCCTGCTTTTGCTGCCCAGCCATAATATCCATGGAGGCTTACAAGTAGGACATGTGATTTTTAATAGCACTGCAGTATAAATATTTGAAGAACTTTTATATGGGAGTGGTAAGTATTTGGCCAAAAGTACTGACACAAAAGCTGAGCAAGAAACTTGGATGGATTCTGGAAAAGAATGGATTCTGTTGATCATTTTAAAGAACCCCTAAAGCCTGTCACATGGAGAACAGTGTATCCTATTCCA
The DNA here is from genome assembly GCF_059951505.1 of Python bivittatus. NCBI lineage: Eukaryota > Metazoa > Chordata > Lepidosauria > Squamata > Pythonidae > Python > Python bivittatus. The sequence continues at coordinate 64,211,915 of NW_028277030.1, read as the reverse complement.
GTAAAGCCAGCACCTAAAAGCACCGTAAGATTTTCCTTTTTTTCTTCCTTGTCTTCCATATCATCACTGGCTAATTTCAGTTGTTCGTCTGACTGATGATCCTGTCCTGGGGTGTATATGAGGTGACAAGATTTCCTTTATGCTCCAAATCTATCAAGTAGTGTGGATACCTCGACAGAGATCATAATTACCAAGGGAGAACTCTTATGTGCAAACATATATTTCCTATGTATACACAACCATCACGCTACTCCTTTTAGAGTAAGCAAAGTTATGCAAAAAACACAGAAAAGGAATAAAAAATAATAAGCAAAAGAAGTTGAAGGTATGAGATAAGAAGAAATGTAACTAAATCAAGTTTCACCAAATTATTCACTATAGTTCTCTCTTCTTTTCCATCCTTGCAAATAATTCTTGCTTTTAACACATCCATACACTGTTTCATCCACTGAATTGTTCTTTAAACTTCCCACCTCTCTCTTTTGTAGGATGTCATCAATTCCATCCAACCATAGTTTTTTGGTCTTCCTCTCAACCCTCCCTTCCTATGGTCACTTAAATCTATATTTAATCCACATTCACTCACCATTCATTCTAGACCTTATCTCTTCCTGTTTTACTAGACACATTTTCATACAAGACTGCTACTTTCTCTTCTACTTTTACTCTTGAACATGAAAAAAGTGAAAGTACAAGAGAAAGTACAAGATCTTTTCCCCCCATCCACTGACACTACCATTTCTAATTAAACTTGCAGCTTTACTTCCCTGAGTATATTTACCAATTCTTTTCCATAAATTCAGATCATCTTCATTCAGAACTGTTGCATTCATCCCCATTCTCTTAGTTTACAAACATACAGTACGTGTTTGTGGATTTCACCAGCACATACGTATATTTTCTTATATAAAATTTCTCTTGAGGAAAACAAGAGTACTACCAGCTGAGGGATCTTATTACAGATAAAGATTTCTTACTAGCCTAATGCACTGAGATTGTACTTTATATTTCAAAACACTTGGTATTATATAACTGCTTGATTCTTACATCTGTTTTTATACTATTAAAATAGATTTCTAAATTTATCTTTTTCCTTTCCTATTGTTTTCTCCCTTGTGCTACAGCATTCTTTTTATGTTTTACCTGAATGAGAAGCCGGTATTAATCTTCTGTGAATTCACTCCAGAATTTCATTCCAAAATATAAACTTTGTCAGTTATATACAGTATACCTTAAGTGCCATAGCATAGCAGCCAGTACACTTATTGCAATAGCCTCTTGTTAAAGAATAGTATTTTAGAAAACAGGCAAAGTAATAATTGGAAATAATTGTAATGTGGATAGCTCACAGTTCTTCAAACAAAAAAAGGGGATATTGTGAAATCAGAAAAAAGAAAAGGGCATGGGAAGAATACCAAATGGTTGGCAGGAGTTGTTGGACCTTCTTACACAATATAGAAATAAGTAATCAAATAAGCCACAGTCAAAAATCTGCCATATTCTGACAGAAATTAATTTCAGTGGTCCATTCCCACTGGATCCCACAGTCTGCTAAGACCTTGCATCAAGCAAAGTCCATTTGCTTTAGTCTTTCCTTGATCAAAATTTGCAAACAAGAAACAAACCTATGCCAGAAAAAATGTACACTACTGACAGTTGCATGCAAACAATAGTAGTTATATTTTAAAAGGCAACTTACATTGGGGGAATTTGCATTTTAAAAGCCAGCATCGAGAAAATTTACATGCCAAAGAATGAAAACAGGATGATTTGCATTTAAAAGAGGTTCTTGAACAATTTACATTCACAGTTATGTAAATTAGTGGAAGCTGTATAGAAAGCTTCTGAACGTTAGGAGACATTGTGAATGTAAATGATTACAAAACTTTCTATGAGTTTTAAAAGAATGCATAGGACACAAATGCTCCTCTACTAACACTGCTCTATGAAGTTGAACAGTAAAGCAATCTACATCTAATTGGGAAGAAGATCCTGCTGTGTAGAGGGATGGATCTTCCTGTACCCCATAATCATATTACAGGTGCACCATGCAGAAGACCACATCCATAAATGATTAAATGATATAGGCTTACTATTCCCTTGTCTGAAAGAGATGAAGCACATCGTTCTAACACCTTTACAAATTGCTGCCCTGCCTCAGATAAAAGAGCAGAAGGTGCAGATCTGGAATGAAAGAGGTTTGGGAAGTTGAATAATATTGCAAATTCCAGTCTAGAGATTCTTGAGTCGGACTGAGCACTAAACCTGTAGATAAGAACAAGGAGAAGTTATCCTAGCAACGATCAGGTTTTATGCCTAGCCAGGAAAGTGCCTCTCTCTATGAATTCTGTCTCTGGAAAGGTTGTCTGTCTTCTGTGTTGGTGTTTAAAGATATACCTTTTTCTACAGTTGCTGCCATCTTCAGAGGGTTATTCTGAGGGAGTGGTGGGCGGAGAATGTTCCTCTTGATGAATGAAGCTGAATTTCATTTCTTTCCACCAAAGGGCAAACAATAGCTCCTTGCAGTTGAGGAGATAGGGTCTCTGATTCACAGCACTTAGCTTCATTTACCGTTGTTGCTGGGAAACAGTTCAAACTACTGCCCTAAAATATAAAGCAAGCCAGATTACAGTAAATCAGAAGCATGTAATACCGGTAGGCATGCTCCAAAGAAACCAGACTATACTTATACCTAATTGGTATTCTTGTCTGATAAGACTTCAGAAATTGGGGTTTTAGAGATCCCAGATGTAAGGACTGCAAAACTCCAAATGACCACTAGATGGCAGCAATACAACTTTGCTTATATTGTAAATGGCTTTCTTTGGGAGAAGATGTTTTATTTATTTATTTATTTACTAGCATTTACAACCTGCTCCCAACCCAAAGGATTCCTGGTGACATACAATAACCAAAACCAAAATATAATCATCAGGTAGACACTATCAGTCAGATCAGCTGGGGTCATAAGCTCATTAAAACAGCAAGGCATTTTACTTACTTACCATAATGGTATGTGGGAAAGATCTTGGGAGATGTGGTGAAGAGATGCTGCCTAGGGAACAGTTAGATAAGAGACAGCATGGCCCACGGCTGCATAGTGGGTGGGCAAGTGGCTCAGAAGGGACCCTCCCTAGTTTCTTGGGCTGTAAAGGAGACAGCAGGAGAATCATACTTTCAGACTTGCAAGACTCTGTTAATGTAGCTTTACAATGAAGTAGAATAAGCTCATCTGGTTGTGTTTCCTGTCTGGTCTACCTGGTAAGGTTGACCCTTACAGAGGCTGCCCGTAATCTGGGGAAAGCTTGTTCCAAAGAGTGGGGATTATCATGGAGAATGCCTATCACCTGGTCCACCCCCATGAAATTCCTGTTGTAGGGAGGAGGAGGAGTCTTTTCAGTGCTGTGCTGTAAAGGATTTTAAAGGTAATGCCCAGCACTTTGAATTAGTCTGGAAGCCTACTGGCAGCCAATGCAGTGATTTTAGAACAGATGTTTTTCTACCCTGGTGAGGCTACTCTGGCACGGTTTGTACCAGCTGCAGTTCCTGAGTCACCTCCAAAGGCAGCTCCACGTGGAGCATATAACAGCAGTCCAGGCAACCTACCCCAAATCAAAATGATTGAAGCGGCATAAAAACACTAAATAAATAAATAATCAGCTAGAAATTCTAAGAGCGTATTTAGCGCTCTAGTCAACAACAAGGCAGTGGAATTTTTTTTAGGCACTATGCTTAAGTGCCTCAACTGGGAGAGGGCTGCCTTTTTTTGAAAAAAAAAAAATTGAACCAATTCTTGAAATAATAATAGTTTGGCCTGAAAAATAGAACAAAGCCATACTCTTTGTTATGGCCATATGGTTTGGGGATTTTATTTTTATTTCTTTGTCACTGTTTCCCAAGTATCTCCAAGTTCATAATGAACAAAAAGGCACTTACTTGATTCAGAAAATTCTTAAGGGCTCTATTCCTAATCTTGTTTTTGGCACTCAACCCTTAAGATTTCTCTTATAGATCTCATATTCATAAGGAATTGCTTCCTCAGAAAGTTCAGGCCAAGTTTCCCAAGGGTTGGTGAAGGAATGAACATTGTCAGGTTAATCCCAAACTTCCCTGTAGCTGTAGTGTTGAGAACACAGCTCTGTGACACAGGATAAACCAGAATGTCAACAACAATGGAAGCAAACACCAAAATAAATCCTTGCCACATGGAAAAATGGAGGAATTTTAGTCTATAGCTCATAAAATGGACAATATATTGATCATCCCTCTTTCCTTAATTTCCTCCTCTAAGAGATGCTAGCTCAGAATAGGAACAAGATGAGATCTAAGCAATGGGTCCAAGAAAGATGAACCTGCTTGCTTCAAGGTGGGGAGTCTGACCATGACCTTCTAATGAGTAGGCATCTATACACAGGTGAGATTGGTAGTCTATAGGGCAATTGCATGTATGCTTATTCAGAAGTAAGCACCACTGAATTCTATGGAACTTATTCCTTAACAAGTAGAGTTAAATTATAGTCTTATTGCACAGTTCTATATATTGGCTTTCTGGGAGCTGAAGTCTGTGTTCTAGAGGATACCCAGGTTGGGAAAGGATATATATTAAATTACCTAGACTTCCCCAAGTTGGGTACCTTTCAGGCTTCAGCTCCCAGAACTCTATCACGTTCAATGTGTTTCCTTATATGTATGCTTTGTAATACAACCTAAGAGTTGCAAAATAATTGAAGCTCTTCTATATAAATTGCAGTGTGGAAAGATGACAAATATGAAAAACTGGTCTGAGTCAGCATACATTTCCTCTGTGCGATCAAGGATGTTTGAAGGAAATGAGAAATACAATGTACAGCAAGAGTGACAATACCTTCAAGGCAGCAGATGGAAGAAATAAACTCCCATTTTCCTAGTTATTAAAGCTAGTCAATTATATTACTAAATGCTGATCTCAAAGATTACTCAATCTCCAGGTGAAGCTCATTTATATTTAAGTACCACTTAACTCAGTCCTTGCTTAGAGGCACATCTCTTCCCATGACAGCCTGAAGCTGTTTACAGCCTCCAAACCCAAGAACGGAGCGAAAGAAGCACAGAGATATTCCAGGCCTGCTATTCACACAGGATCGTCATTGACTTGCAAATTGTGACAGGAATCTTTTGGAAGTATTAAACGCACTATGCAGATTCAGAGGGTAACGCAAAGAAAGCCAAAGCAGAGATGCTGCTGCTGCTGTGTTGCACTTCACATTTTCACTCTTCTGCCACAAACAACATCCCAGTTGCCATAGTTACTGTTTAGCAGGGTAGTTGCTTACTGTTGCATCCTCAATTTTAAAGGTAAGAGAGGGCATCACTTCATTTTTATTTGCACACAGCTCCATTTTTTCGTTTTAGACAGTATCTACTTAAAATGCACAGGCACTTAAAGTAAGACGCTACAGAGAAGTAAGTGTTAAACTGTCTTGCAAAAGAAGGATGGAAGTGACAAGCATGCAATGCACAACTCAGAATCAGAAGGGATATTGATATTTGGCAGCTGAGATCAACTCTGGGTATCCTGGCTTGATGCTTCTTCATCTTCTCCTGTTATGATCAGAGATCCTGAGCCAGACCCGGGCACAAAGTGGCTACTAGTTACCTTCACCAAGCTTACTGGTAGGTAGGGAAACTCATACAAATCACTCCTTCAGATTTCCAGGCTTTACTTGTAGCTGCAGCTAGTTCTCAGACAGGATCCTTTCCCTCCTCTGGCCTTACAGCTGTAAAGAAGATGTCTTAGATACAGATATACTGCAGCCCTTTTTTTCCCCCATTGAGCCTATAAAAAACAGGCCAGAGCAAAAGGTCTTTTTGCCCTGCTTTGACAAATGTACCTCACCTTTTCTGTACCCAGATAGTTCTCATTTAGCAACTGCCTTGTATAGTGACCATTCGCAGTTACGACAGTGATGAAAAAGTAAATTCATGACCAATCCTCATGCTTATGGCCTTTGCAGGTCTGTAAAACAAAGGAAAGCTGAAGTAATATCATAAACATAGTCATGGTTTCACTTAGTGACTGCTTCACTTAATGACTGAGTTGCTGGCCCCAGTTTTGGTCACTAAATGAGGACTACCTGTAACATTGTACTTCTCAAACTTAATCTCTGATGCTAGAACTCAAGTAATGTTTGCCCATGAGCTAGGTGTAACTCCCTGATCTCCTTGCTGTATGCCTTGTAGGAACATCTGAGATCTCCTTCTCCTTCCTCCCATACCTCTCTCAGTAACAACATAACTAGGCAGTGCAAATCCTGGATCAGTGCTGATGATCTACTCTTCCCTTTTAAGAAAAGGAAGCCCTTTCAGGTCAAGTGACCCAGGAGAGCAGAGCGGATGGTTCAGCATTCTGCCCACAGGAGGAAGAGGTCGCTAGCTCTGCACATGAGATGCCTGCCAGTTCCATTCAGTGCTGCCTTCCACACTGAGGCTGAGTGGTGAACTGAAGGAAATCTCAGGCGGCATGAGGCTTCCCACAAAGCCACTCTGGGGTCACAGCTGCTAATGTACATTTGCCGATTTGGTGGCCTCAGACCACAGGCACAACAAATCTCTAAATGAATAACCATGTTTGCAATGCTGCAACTTGTTATACTGCAGGTGCAGTAGTTGAATGTCACTTCACTCCCTTTCCTGGACTTGAGGGTTCATAACCCTAATGGCAATTGCTACTGGAACTGTCCCCAGAGTAACAGCCACCTAAACGTGCTACAGTTTTTCACCATTTTGCTCGCTTTGTTTTTTCATATTGGCTTCTAATGAGGCCAGACATTCTCACAATTTTTCTGAGCATCAGTAGTGGTCTTCTGAAAGAAGCCTCGGAATATAAAATGCTAAGTTCAAAAGAATATTTTTTGCTTTCTGGAATTCAAGGTCTAGCTCTGCCCTCTAATTAGAGCTTTGGAAAAATTGTGTATCTTTTATTTCATCAGTGATAGGTTATACTCACCAAGATAGCCATTCTATATAAGGGTAAGCCCACCTACATTTTAGCTATTTTGTGAAAGGCTTTTAAGATTGATGTCAGCCCTTCAAAGTAGGCCAGGTCAGGACACAGACACTGCGAGGTTTATAGGAATGCTACTTTATTGTTATAAGATATAAGACAAAATCTTGAAAGCCTGTCAGGGTTTCTCTCTATCCCTTGTCATACCAAACAGAATCAAGGGAGGGTTATTTTTAGTTTCCAATCTCCCAGGAGTGAGTTGTTATTTTTCTTCCCTTAACAGATCCTACATTCCTTTATCAAGGTTCTGTCTACATTCCTTTTCATATATTTAGAATGTTCCCTGACGATGTAGAGAGACCACCTCATGTTTGGGCGGGCTATTTTGCCTCCAAATTGAGAAGGCAATTTTATTGTTTTTATTATTAGATGGAGTTTTATCCTCCATACTTCAGGTTCAGAGATTTGCACCCTTGCTTGCTGATAAACTGACATGGATCCCTTCATTAATCCAGAAAATACCCAAGATCAGAACAATATGCTTTGATTCTGTAGAAAGCACATGCTATTGGATATTACTGGAAAATTACTGGAATTAAGATGAGTAATCTAACAAACCATATTTTTGTCTAGTCAATGATATCCATTCCATGTTATACAGGCCAAGCAGTTAGTATGATGTCCAAACAATCTGTCAGTGTCAGAGTTATTAAACTAAATGAGTTCTCTTGCTTGTTGTCCTTTATAAAGCTGCACCAAACCCAGAATGGCCAGCAAAGGAAGACCCTGAAAGAATGACTAAGTCAAAAGTCTATAGAGAGAATTTCTGATGTGTTCTGTCTCCATCAACCTCATTTCCACCAAGAGTTAGGAAAAGTAACCAATACATTATCGTTACTCCAGTCAGCATAATTCACTATCCTGCTTTGCCATTTAATAAAGTTGTAGAATGGAACAGGAACATCAGCTAATAGGTCAACAGCATTAAAATGGTGGACATGACTGGTCAATCAAAGCCCTGACTCTTTTTAATGTGTGTCACATGCATCACGTGGGCATAAAAAGTGGGGACAGGGCTTTAATCGACCAGTTTTGCCCACAGTAACAATGCTGTGGACCCTGACTGTGGATGCCCCTGGAATATAAGCAGTCATTGCTGCAAATGTTTCAACTCAATGCTTCCTTCCACCAACAGAAAGGAAAGAAGATGATTATATTTCCCCACATCTGTTTCAAAACACTTTAACATTTTGGGAGGTTGCAGAAGAAAAGAGGGGAAGGGAAATGTTGATGTGCGAATTGAAGTCAGCTTGTGACTTCTTGTCAGACAAAATTGCTCAACTTCAGTTGGACTCTGGCTGGGCAAGTCCTTTTGAAGTGACAGGGCATGTCTGAGCTTGGTTATCTGGGAAGAATTTGAGCTGGTTGACCTGAGGAAGTGGACAGGATACTCATGGATGTGAGCTTGGCAACCTGTGTTCTTGACCCAAGCCCCTCCTAGCTGGTCAGTGCCTCCAGGGATGTTTCATATGGTTGGGTCCAAGCAGTGGTTAATGCCTCTTTGTGAGAAGGGGTGGTGAAACCATTGACCAAGGTATCCTTCTGAACCCACTTTGAGGGCTGGGAGTGGGAGACACTGTTTTGCAGTGTCTCCAGTTCCAGCTGGTGTTTGGGGGGGGGAGAGATGTCTAACTCTAGACCCCTGCAATGTGGGGTGCCTCATGGTTTGGGTCTCTCACCACTTCTCTTTAATATCTACATGAAATAGCTGGGAGAGATCATTTGACAGCATGGGTTGGAGTACCATCAGTATGCCAATGATACCCAGTTATACTTCTCCACCACTGGCTGGGTTTTTCATCTCCCTGGATCTGGTGATGGGTTATTTTTGACTCATGACAGGGAAGCACTTCGCTTGACAGAGCAAGTGAACAACTTGGAGATCCTCCTGGATGCATGGCTCCTGCTTGAGAAGCAGTTGACAGCCTTGGCTAGAGGGGTCTTTGCACAGATTCATCTTATGCACCAATTGTGCCCATTCCTGAGGGCACAAAAATGAGCCTTGCTCATAGTCACTCATGATTTGGTCACCTCCTATTTGAACTACTGCAACATGCTGTACATGGGGCTGCCCTTGGAGACCACTTGCAGGACAATCTCTCTCTGAGGGTATCTGCCTATCCTACCAAATTGGATAGGGTGAGGACACTAGGTCCCTTCCCTCAAATGTTGCCATCTATCATGATCTAGGAAGTGTGCCTTTTCTGTAGCAACACCTGCCCTTCCCCCTGGGTTCCAGTAGCCCCCCACCCTTTTAGCCTTCCAGAAGGCCATATAAGGCTTGTTTTTCCACAAAACATTGAAATAGGATGAGGTTGAAGCCTGGGGATTGTATTGGTGATGTATTGGAGAGTGTTGATCAAGACACCAGGTTCTGTTTTTACTGTTTTTTCGTGTTTATTATTGTTGTGAGCTGCCCAGAGTTGTGGCACATAAGATGGGTGATTATATAAGTCTTTAAAATAAACAAATAAACATATTTTGGGAGGTTGCAGAAGAAAAGAGGGAAAGGAAATGCTGTTGTGCAAATGTAAGTCAGCTTGGGTGACATTCAATGAAATAGAGAAAGCATTTCAAGAACTAAGAAGTGTTATACCTTATAGCTTGGAAGGCAAAATGAATCTCCATTAGAACTATAACCAAATTAATAACATATCAGATGGTAACGTCCAATGAGATATCTACAAATCAGCTTTCCTTCCTGTTGTATTTCCTAGTGCTTGTTTCTATGTAGTGTAGTTGATTAATTGTATTTTGCTTCAAAAGTTAAATTTTATGCAAGCTTTAAGAAACTGAAACCCTCCCCAGAATTTCAGGATAATCTGGGGTGGGGGGTGGGGAAGTGACTTATTCTCTAGGTTAACCTTTGTTAGCAGTATATGTGGCATCCATTGAATTGTAATACTAATTTATAATACATAATAGCTAATAACCTTTTTTTCTCCATGTGAAATTTTCCATGTGAAATAAATCTTTGGTGGTATATATCTTTGTAGCAATCTGCTTTTAACAGCTAACCAGCTACAACGGGCAACAGTCACCTGTATCTTATATATACCTGTCAATGTTCATTAATATTTATCATCGAGCTGTCAACATCCAACTAAAAAGATGTGACAGATGACATGCAGTAGGAGTCAACATTTGACAATATCCATCATATCATGTAGCTGTCACCATTTTACTCTATTTGGCAGTAGATATGGTGGACCTATCAACATTAACAATATCTGACATGCAGCAGAAAAAAGAAAAGAAAAATGAAGAGGAAGAGGAACAAAATCTCATTAGATTTGTTAAATGAAGCCTATTTGGGATCTAACACCCCTTTCAGTGACAAATGTTCTCACATTTCCTCTTTTGATTGATAGTTAAGTTCATAATTCCCTGGTAAGATTATGCATCTCAACTACCTCTAGTCCTGAAATATGATTAGTGAATTTTCTGATCTTTTTTTTAAAAATTGAGGTCCAAGCTAGAGGAGAATTCTTCCCCATTTAGCTGTCTCCTGGCCTCACAGCTGTAGTGCCAAGACTATGAATGGATGGGAAATTCGTTTAATTTTTTTTTTAATGAATTTACTGGATTTATCTTTCCCAAACATATGGGAGATCTGGAATGCACATATTTTGAAATCAGCACTTCCCTAAATGTTGTGAAGCAATTTGCTGCATGTAATATGTACAAAAAGCAGATAGGAGATTGAAGTTGGTACAAAATTATCTGTGCCTGAAGAAAATGGACAGAAAAGTACATTATATTAGGGAGATATGTTGAGAAAATTTAATGCTACAAAAAGCATGCACCTAATGCACATGGTGGGAAAAACACACCCAATTGCATGGTAATTTTTCTTCTTAAGTTTTGAAATTTGCAGCTGTGTGGAAGTAAGTAAAGCTGAACGTGACACATTTGCCTTTTCCTTGTCAAGAGAGATGGAGATGACACCTTTCTGCTGCTTTACTTGTCCCATTGCCATCAGGCTAGGTAATTACAGTAGAAACATTACTTAAGCCTATGGGGACAATTGAGTAGGGATTAGAGAAGACTTTATCAGGAATACAATCCTGATTGGATTTGGACTTTAAGTCAAATATTTTATTTAATTTTATTTCTGTGTGGTTAAAGCGGTGGTGATGAACACTGTTCTGAATGAGGTGGTTGTAAAGAGTTTAACCATCACTAAGTGGAAACGCCCTGTGTGTTTTCTTCTCCTGATTGGTGGGCTATGAGTATTTCATAGTCTCTGATAACTCCAATAATATCTTATTAATTGAGCAACAGACCATTCCAATGTTGATGAAGATTCTTTCAATCTTTGTTACATTTTTAAATTCAAATGTTAAATCAAATGTCAAATTATGACACACAAAATTGTATTTATTTACTGATTTATTTCTTCAATTTATATAGCTGTCCAAATCACAATGACTCTGGGCAGCTTGGAACAAATTTAAAACCAGACAAAAATATCATATCTTGAAAACAAAACTAGCAAGTGAGATCCATCATTCAACTCCATAAACACACCTCTTAAAAACATTTCTCAGAGTCGGACTTACTCAGTGCCCTGGCCCACAAGAACAACCAGGTCTTCAGTACCTTTTGAAAGGCCAACAGATGTGGAGGTGAACCAGCAGTTGGAGGAGCAACACACACTTTTTTGGGGGGGGGATGAGTTATTCTACAATGCAGGTGTCGTGGCAGAGAAAGCCTGCTTTCTGAATCCCGTCAGATGGCGCTGCTCGATCAAGGGACCTGGAGCATACCAACTCTGTTCAAATCTGGTGGGGCAGGAAGAATTAATAGAAGATAAGCTGTCCCACAAATATTGCCAAATGGATTCTGAAGTATAAGAACAGACCCTGCTATCCAATCATTCTTTTCAATATGGTTTGCAAAACTGCTTTGGAACCTTAAGAAGACACTTCCCATTACTCCAGTTGATAAAGTCATGAAACCCGTCTGTCATGGTAACCGTTAAACAACTACTGTATCAGGAAAATCAAGACACTATATCTCAAGCCACAACACACTGAGCTAATTTCTGCATTAATTTGTTAACCAGGGTAAGTAAATGGCAAATAAATACAAGGGCAGTTTTCCATTTATACATAGACACATCAGATATGGCACTAACATTCAGCCATGTTGACAAGTTATTGGAAAATTACAAAATTAGGCAGAATGCTTTAGTGATGTAATTACATAAATAATATACTGCATAAACAAAAGAAAATAAACCCTGTGCTTCCCCTTCCTTAATCTGAAGCTTTCAGCATGCTGGCTGTTATGCTTCAGAGAGTTAAGAGCCATGCATTTTAAATAGGAAATTTGATTTTGCTTTCCATTTTGTTTCTCTTCAGTGAAAATAAGCATTGTATTTGCTCACCACCAATTTAGATCCTCTAATTCACACACATGCATGCACGTTATGAAAATAATCACACAAATGCAACTATTTTTGAAACAATTAACCACTCTATTAGTTTGCTAAGATGATTGCCTTGATTTTTATTGGAGACAATGATGACATATTGCATTCTGGGCTCAATTTTCTCTCTCTCTTTTTTCTCTTTAAGTAACAATGTAGTGGAGATTTTGGCACTCAGCTCAGAAATTAAAGTCATTTCTTACATTGTTAAAGTTATTCAATGTGCTTTGTTTTTATGGTTAATTTCTTATCAATGATACAGTATACTAAGCACTAACTCTCCAACCTTGGTGACTCCTTTGTCCACTTACTGATATTATATTGTTATATTTCTGCATCAATTATTTTTTCCTTTTCTTTTTTTATCATTTTGCTTGTTTGCTCTCTTTTTCTTTTTCTTTGAACAATAATCAATACATTTTAAATAATATCAGCCAGCTTCTCTTACCTGTCCTTGGCCCATGTTTTTTCAAGAACAAATGCAGAAGCAGTGATGCAGGCACAAAGATAACCTAGAAAAAGTACCCATCCATTGGAGATAAATCCTGACAAATAGATGAATGCCTAGATCAGATACTACTGGCTGAATGCATAGGGTAGCTCACACACAGGCAACTGCGCAAATGCAGTATAATCAAATATCTGAGCATCAGTAGTATTTAGCTATTATGATGGGTGATTTATTCTTGGCTGCTGTGTCATTTAATGTTTGTATTATTGTAATTGCTTTTATTTTAAAATTTTTGTTCACCACCCAGAGTCACTTGGTGAGATGGGCACCCATACAAATTGAATAAATAAAATACATACATACATACATACATACATACATACATACATACATACATTTACAGGCACTTGAGAATCTATTAATACTGAGATGGATGAAGACAGAGCTCTGAGAAGACAGATCAAGAACTTACTGTCCCCATGTGTAGGTCCAACTATCTGATTAGGAATAATTTGACCAACTCTTGTCTTATCTGGCTTTTCTTTATCTATCACAGGTGTGATGCTACAACTCAGTTGCCGAAAAAAAGTGCCTTAATTGTCCTAGATGTTGCTGGATAGATTTTTCTAATTTCTCATGTATACTAAGAGAAGACCATAATTCAGGACCTGCCGTCTCTGACAACATATCTGGAATTGGAATCAGTGTACTGTATTTTGAAGCCCAATTAAGTGTAAATTGAAAACAAGTACTTTACTGCACAAGCCAGTCTACTCTTCTACTACATCATATGTAGCACCAGTTGTGCACACATTCAAAACAATTATAGCTTCCACATTGGAATTCTAGATTCCAGTAGCAGCTCTACAATAAAATTGCCTTTTACTGAAATACAGCACAGTAGAACCCAATTTAGTGACTTGCTCTTAAAAGACATTCTGTCATGACCAGAATGGTTTAGGTATTTTTTGATTTTCCTGTTATCAGTTGGTCTTCCAGTCAGCCATCTCTTCTTTTCTTTGAAATATATTATTTTTTTAATTCATTGTAAACTGCCAAGAGTCATTGCACAGTTTGGCAGCCTTGAAATTGGAATATTACATTAAATTAAATTAAATCAGTAGCCCTTAAAATTAAACAGTTTGATATAATACAGTAGTCAATGGCTACAGATGGATATTAGCTAACTGAAGGCATCTTCAGGGAAATGCAACAAAATCATAATGACACCAGTCCTTGAGTAAATGCTCATCTCTAGGATAACCAGTCCAACACAGTGAATGAATCACTGTATTGGGACAGACATTGCTGACCTGGTGTCCTTCAGATTTATTGGATTATAATTCCCCTTTCCTATTATGTATGTTGACTGGTAAATATGGGAGTTGGAGTCCTTGAAGACTGCAGCTTTGAGGAATCTGTCTGGAGACAATAAAACCCCAAATTTCAATGATGAGATGTTTCCCATAAAACACTATGCTGTACTAGTAGAAATTATTAAAACAAACAAACATTTTATAATATTAAAAAAGTAATGAAAGCAAGCTGGAGGACTAGGCTAGAAATTCTATTGTTCTTGCTCATTTACTGAAAACATTCAATCTCAGCATTTCAAAAAAAAAAATACATAGTTGAGCATAAAAGCAAACAAAACATTATCAAACATTGCCAACTTTTATGAGAGCTGTATGAGAGTTTCCTTTCTTATTCATTCTTTGCCTTCTTATTTTCTCTATTATGTTTCCTGCCGGTTTATCAAATGCTTTGCTGTGTATTGTCGAAGGCTTTCACAGCCGAAATATGATGGCTGGTGTGGATCTTCTGGGCTGTGTGGCCATGTTCTGGACATTTTGTTTCCTAACGTTTCACCAGCATCTGTGACCGGCATCTTCAGAGGGCAGGAGCACAGACAGGAGCAGTTCTCTCTGTGCCCAGGATGCTGGTGAAACATTAGGAAACAAAACTTCCAGAACACAGCCACACAGCCCGGAAGACCCACACCAGCCAAATGCTTTGCTGTTGCTTATTTACAGAGGTGACTAACCAATATATTAAAAAGATATCAAGCCATGAAAAAACTAAGCCAAAAGTATTAGAAATTAATGCACACATAACCAGCCCAGCTTCCAAAAAAACTGGCGGAATAAATAGGTTTTTTACAGAGTTCCTAACATTAAAAAATGATGAAACTCAGGAGCTGAGGCTGCCACTAAAAATGTCTTGCTCCCATCTACTATACATTTGAGCTTCTTTTCCATAATCTCATCTGCCAGAAGATAATTTGTGGAAGATTTGCCTTCCTCAATACTGTCAGGATTGCTATTTAAATGTGTACTTCATTTGCAATCCTCAAATAATTGCTTAAGTAGAAGTCAGTGTTGCAACAGTTTAAAAGGTGTAGAAAATAAAGGGGGGCTATATCAGTGATGTTTCAGACTGAAATGTTATTTATTACATTTATATCTAAACTTCAGAATGGCATTCACTGGCCTCATCACCTGTTTTATTCGCATAGTATTCCTGTGTGGCAGATTAGAGTAAGAAATAATATTTCAATTCTTCATGACTGAATAGGGATTTGAACTGCAGAACATGTCCCACCTACAGTAATTAGAAAGCAGTCAAGTTACAACCATTCCTAATATATAGGATTGGCAGCTACTTCGGTATTAAATTTCAAATCAGCTTGAAAGCCCATGGGTTGGAAAGAGCCAGGTCTAAATCTGCAGTAAGAAACATGTTATGTGTAGCTTATGGAATTAGTTCATGTACTGTAGAAAACATTTCTGGGGACTCGCTATCCCTTACAAGTACCAGTGAAACTCCTTGGCCATAGATATATCAAGTAGGATCTGCTAAGCCTGTCTGAGCCAATTTAGATTTGCCTCAATGAAGTGGCTCACAGTGTGGAGGCAAGATGATTCTCTTTGCCAAAGCAAATAAACAATGCAATTTATTTCAAGAAAGCAATTTGTGCTGCCTCAAAGGTTCTTCTTGTCTCCAACATGTCACTTGCCAAAGCCAAAAGAGGCTTCTCTGCTGTTGTGCATTTTGAGCAGGACTTCTGGCTTTGACAAGGTCATGCTGGAGAATGCAAGCGGCCCATCCTCCCACAATGCCAGTGCTTTGCCTAGGGATGCTGGAGGACACACTGCTCACCTCCATCACCAGCTGGGAAAAAATTGCTGAAGAATGGTTGAAGTTTTGATGAACACCACCAGACGAGCTGAGAAGTATGTTTTCCAGCAGCTCTTGTGAATGCTGCTAGAGAAGAAGCCATGGTTAGGAGGAGCTGCAGAGCAAAACAGAGCAAATCAATGAAACATGATGTCAGGCCCAGCCCAAGAACAACAGTGAAACAGTCCAGTCAAGTATAGTTCCTTTATTTGCTTACACCTGTCAGGGAAAAAACCTCATTAAACATGGGAGACAGACACACCAGAACATAAGTCACTTCAAAGTTCTAAAAGCTTTATTAAATGCTAGTTCAATAAGCAAGTAAAATTCAACCAATAGCATACAAGGTACTTACTTAGATTCACATTGCAATGCTGACCATCACAAGCAAGCGGTCAGGTAAGACAGCTTAGCTGTGTGGCGCCGACCCCCTCAGATGCAATCCCTTTTATCCTTAAAAACCACAAACCACGACATGACTCCTAGGTTTAGCAACTGAACCATAACTTCCTTGGTGCTAATTTTACCAGACTTTACCAGACTTTACCATACTTCCCTTGTCATGTCTTTTCCCATCAGCAGTTTGCTTAGTCTTGCAAGTTTACTTATTTCCTGTTATTGCCCTACAGGTCACATTTTAGCTAACTTGGCTTTATTAAATGCAATCAAAACTAACATTAAAACATATAGAAGGCTACTAATAATTTTCCTCTCACACACCTTATAGACAGAATCCTGCCAAACTAAATTTATACTACAGCAACTAGTGGATATGATATATCCTGGGAGATTCTAGGGAGTGGCTAACCTGAACTTCTTCTGCTTCCCACACTCCCCTTGAGGACTGCATTGTCTCTTATTTCCTTTCCCCTTCTGGAATGCACCTGCTCCCTCCTGATAGCCTTGATCTCCCACATCACTCTCCTCCTCATAGATACATTCCATCACACATGACCACTCTACTTTGCTCTTTATGAAGCACTTGCAAGGGAATGCTTCATTCCAGTGTTGGTTGGAGTGAATTTCCCCTTTGATGATTTGCATAGCCTTAGGATCTTCCTGTTATTCAGTTGAGACTCTAAGCCCTAACTGGAGCCAAATCATGCTGAATGGCAAGCAAAATTGCCCCCAGAATGTAGCATCATTCCAAGAACACATATTCAAAACCTTAATAATGACTGAAGACAGCTGATTCACCCAAAAGTAGTTCTGGTACAGGTATTGCTTTCATATTGGCAGTCTTGGAGTTTTCACTATGCATGTCAGGGAAAGGAAAGGAAAAGAGGAAGAATTGCTGCTGCCTCCTCTTCTCTTTCACAAAAAGTAAAAGCTCTCTTACCAAATGGCTCTCCTATCAGCCTTGCAACTGCAGCCAGTTGTGATTCCAGCAGTAAAATTATTCAATGCCTTGTGTAAATGGAATAGACAGAATGTGCAAAGAAGGGAAGAAAAGAAAGAAAAGATAAAGTGGGAGTGGAATAATTTAAGATGGGACAGCATAAAATAATGAGAACTGGTTTGCTATTTGTAGTTATCTTTAATCATATATTTACTTTAAGGCATCAGACAGTTCAGGTCAATTCCACTGAACTGAATGCCCTTTCAGAACAGATGTGTATGCTGTGCTGTTAATCACCCACTGATTTTTTTAAAAATGCATTGTTGTTCTGTATATTTGTAGATCAGCGAGACATAAATATTTGTAATAATAGCTAATGATGTGCATGCTACTCATTTTAAACATGAAAACGACATTCCTTCCAAAAATACTGAAGGCCATTTAAAATATAATTCTCCAGTCTCTTCAAAAAGAATGTCCATCCAATCCAATAGTTGATTCACAAGTAAATAGATACAGGATGTGGCCTCCAGTTATACATACTAATAATAGAAAGTTTAGATTGAAAATAATTAGATCAAAATTCCAGATATAATCATGCAGCAATTTTAACAACTTTATGCTAATGGTGGGAGATTCAAGATAGCACTTTAGCTGAGCTATTAAATATACCAGAGCATTGGGAGAATGGAAAATAATAGAAAGAAAGCAACAGAGAGAAGATAAAGTCACACTTATGATAGTATAAGTATTACTCAAATATTCTCCAATTTCAGTCACCTCCATTGTATGTTCTAAACTCCCAAGACCGCAGCCAAGAAATGAAAACATTTTACTTCACAGGAGAGAATCAGGTTAATTAGGGGTTATGATTTATACAGACAAAGTAATATGAATGAAATAAGAGTTCAGTTACAAAAAAGTAATTTTGTATATGCAAATTTTAAAATGGTGTTAAAAGAGAACGGTGATACTCTATTCATTTCAGGGATTGTAAGCTTGTTCTGAACACTTGTTTGATGAATTTAAATATATAAAAGCACTATCTCAAAAATGTACTATATTTTCCTAGGTTGTCTTTATCATTCAGAGTAACAATTAAAACAACATTTTAAAACTTAATATGAAATCAGGCATATCATTTTTCAGAAAGCTGGCTTTACTTACCAAAGTTAAGTCTCTACTGATAAACAGTGTATTGTATTGCTAATGGTACCTGAGAGTAGTTGTAACAAGTCATTGAAAAATTTATGCACATGTGATGGGAATGTACTAGGATATTATTTTGTACATATGATTCATTTTGTATTATTTATATTGCTTTTATTCTTATATGTTTCATATACTATTGGTATGTGGATGGTTGTCATAAAAGCATAATTGATCAAATTAATATTTTTTAAAAGTTTGTTAGACTTTTTCTGTTTATCTATACTGCTGATTTGTCAAATGGCATCTGGACACTCATGGAGTTCTAAAAACATCTATGAAGTTTTGGGGGTGATATTTGGGAGTGTTGAGGAACTGTTAAAATATGCCATCATCAGACATTAGCTTTGGAGAACTTGGCCAAGACTCCCTGCCAGAACTACCCAAAAAATCATTAGCAGAAAGAATGAGTGTTTAATTGCCACAAATTGCTTGAACAAAGATTCTGAACAGACCTTTTTCTACCCAGTCAACCAATAGCAAACAGCACCAATACATTGGAACTCTGGGAAGGAAGAATTTAGTGAAAAATTGATCCGTTGGAAGCCTCTAAACTGCCTTTGTACCCAAGTCATGCTGTGTTGTGGTTTTCTTGATGGCTCCTTAATTCCAACATGTATTTTTCTGAGCCTGCACGGCTACCACATGAACAGCAAAAGAGAAGCAGCTCTTTAAAGAGCAACTGACAGATACAGTGAGGGTGCCCATGCCACATCCAAGTTAAAGATAAGACCAGCATTAATTTCCATGCGTATTATAGCTGAAATTATTGAAAAGTCTAAATTGTTGCAATATGATTTTATGAGAAATTTATTCCCTGCTGTAAGGAAGTTGGTAGGGAGATATTTATAAAAAGTAAAAGAATGTTCAGAATAGATGGAAAATTATTGAAAGTTTGGAATATTACAAATGGATTTTGCTGGCAATAGGAATGAGCAAAGACAACTGGTCTAGTAGCAGGGGACCAATAACTATTCTTGGTATAGTAAAGTGAAGTACTATAAATAAGTAAATGATGGATTTCTAAGGCATCTTCTCACTCAATACACAAACTATATTCATATCAAGACAATCTGGGACTGCAAACTTTCCCAACATGAAAGCCATGAGGACAATGTTGCAGAGGCAATAAAAAACCGAACCTGAAACTGAAAATGTATGGGGTAAATGCAAGCAGCCATGCAATCCTATGAAGTTATTTGCATAACCATCTGAGAAAGACCACAAACACATGGCAAAATCTCAATTTTTTAAAAAGCACCACTGCATTTCACCTCTGTGAGCCAGTACAATCCAATTGCTGGTGCTACCCCTTTGCTAATCCAGTCATTATTTTCCCTCTCCAATTGTTCTATACCTACTTTTCCTCCATCCTGAATGCCAGACAGTTACCTGTGATAAGGATACAGGGCCTGGGTTCCTCTGGGATATTCTTATCCTCTTCAGTGCTACTTCATAAACTGTTACCCCTTTGCAGTCCCTACTTGGTCGTAGAGGAACAATGGCCAGACTTGGAAGACACAAAGTGGAAGCAGAAAGTGTAATACTGCCCTGTATCTCTCCTGATGCATTAAGAACTGCAGTGTGTGTGTGTGTGTGTGTGTGTGAGAGAGAGAGAGAGAGAGAGAGATAATACACACACACTTTCTAAGTGGCTCCCTAATTTTTAGCTTGAAGTGAAGGTGGGTAAAGGGAGATGTGATAAAAGTCTAGAATCATGCCTGGCATGGAAGGGATGGATAAAAAGAAGTTTTTCTCAACCTCGTAACATTAGAACTTGGAGGCATCAGTTAAAACTAAATGTAGGAGAAATCAGGACCAACCAGAAGAAGGGCTTCTTTACACAGCTCATAGTTAATCTGTGACATTTGTTGTCACCAGATGTGAAGATAGACACTGAGATCATGGCTGGACAAATTATGGAGGATCAGGACACTACTTTTGATGGCATACTTTCTGAATCATAGGTGGCAAGCATGCCTTGAACAAAGTATCAACTGCCTGGAAGCAACATTAGAAGAGACCCATCACCCTCCTGTCCATAACTGGAGGCCTTCTGAATGCATCTGGGTGACCACAGTGTGACACAGAATGCTGGATGAGATGGCCCTAATCCAGCAGGGGTCTTCTTCTGTTTTTAATGGAGGAGATGTCATAACACAAAGGTGATTACTTTGGAAGGAGTCATAAAAGCAATTGCTTGGCTTGAATGGGCTTGTCTGTGATTTAATACTGTTTTACTGAGGTCAGGAAGTTAAGAGCACAAGATTAATCTTCCACAGCTGCAGAGAAGGCTTGTGTTTTAACATCAGGTTGTGTGCTTTGTTTCTTGACAGTGACAGGAATTTATTATAAATCTTAATGTGAAATAATGACTCCTGCTGAAAATGTATGAGGCAGATGAGAGCTTCCTGGCTCACCCTCTATGGCTCTTCTACCTCCCAACAGAACTTACTAGATTCCTGCCCTTAGTTTTAACTATACTGTAGTATTCTAATCACATCATCTCTCAGCATATGTGTAAATTCATCAATCTGAAGTGAATGGCTTTACAGGTAGTCCTTACTTAATGACCACAATACAGACCAGAAAATTCATTGTTAAGCGGGGCGGTAATTAAGTGAGGCATCATATGACTGCACCCGATCTTTACAACATTTTTTGCAGCAGTCATTAAGTAAATCATCATGGTCGTTAAGTAAATCACATGGTCGCTAAGCAAATCACGCAGTTCCCTATTGATTTTGTTTGCCAAAGCTGGCTGGGAAGGTCGCAAATGGTGATCACATGACCCTGGGATGCTACACCTGTTGTAAGTGTGAATGCTGGTTGCCAAGTGCCCAGATTATGATCATGTGACTGCGGGGGCACTGCAACAGTTGTAAGTGCAAGGACTGGTCATAAGTAGCTTTTTTCAGCATGGTTGTAACTTTGAATGGTCACTAAATGAACGGTTGTTAAGCAAGGACTACCTGTAATATTTACACTGTCAAACTTAATAAATACAGTTGAATTAAGAGCTAAGGTAAACTAAACAAACTAGCAGGCAGAACAACAACAACCAACCCAGCTTCTATTCATATGCCTGAATCTCTGCAATATAATCAGTCCACAGCCCCTCTAAGTCCTCAAGGAAGAAGTCAAAAAGTCAAGATTATGGTCATGACCATGTGATTGAACTCCTGCCCATTTTTATGGGTGATGAACATAAAAGATCCGGCCATTAATATTTTTTTATTATCCCAACCCCCCTATGGACACCCAGCGGATATACCATAAACAGACCGACAATCAGAAAAACTAATAAAGGGTACATTTGGAGTAAGAAGATTATCCTTTAAATTAGGAGTGGGTGGTGATTTTTCCTGGGGATATAACTAATCTACTTGATTAGTTGACAGATTGCTGGAGGGCTTCTGGTGACTTGGCTATGTCACTGCAAAGGGTATGGTCTGAGAATCTGTCACATTTTTAACAGATTTTAATTTGGGGGGGATTTTAAGGGTAAGAATGGGAATGTTTCACCTCTCAAAAACCTCTCATTCTCCTCCTCATTTTTCAAGATGAGCAAAAAAATCATGGTATCAGCATCTGAAATTTTGCAACCAAATTTCAGAGGGCCAAAATGGGTGCTGGTGGCTTTATTTATTTATTTAACTCATCATATTTATATAGCTGCCCATCTCACAACCAAGTAACTCTGGGCAGCATACCACAAAGTTAAAAACAAAGCATACAAATTCATATTCATATTATTAATATTAAAACCTTTACCATTATAAAAAGCACAAAACTAAAAACAGAATAAAAAAGAGATTAGGTGAAGAGGAGGTGTTAATTACACAGGAGCCATTTCAATATTTCACCAGTGCCCTGGGGTCCCCAGGCCTGGTGACACAACCAGGTCTTGAGGGACCTCTGGAAAGCTAAAAACCAGCCTCACTTTGGGGGGAAGGATGTTCCATAAAGTGGGGGCCACAGTAGAAAAGGCCTGCCACCTAAGATCTGCCAGATGAAACTCCCTAGTCAACAGGACCTGTATCATGCCCTCTCTGCTGGATCTACAGCCAATGGGGGGACGGGCAGATGTAATCTGTTCTCTGTAGATTGGCTGTAGATGTACACATCTGTTTACTGAAACATATACATTCTGCATAATTGTTTGAATCCTAAGTTTCTTCCCTGTTCATGTAAGGGAAGAAATAAATTTTGTCAACTCCCTGTTCCATATGCAGCTCCCTGCACCACATCATATTCCATCCTAAGGGTTTCCACCATACAGGAACACATCTGCAGACAAGGCAGAGAGAAAGAGGAAACAAGAAGCCTCAGTAGAGAACATGGACACATTCATGTTCTCAGAAAGAACATTTTAGTCTATAACACAATATGCAAAACTATAAGGGGGAAAACAACCTAGTAATTACAGAAGGTTAACAAATGGTTGGCTTAAAAAAAAAACAGGAGAAAATGTTTCCTTTCACTTTGACGTTCACATTTCAGGAGCCAAACGAGCGATGTACAAACGTATTGTACATGTTGATGTAAATTACCTGCTTTGCCTGATACAATTATCTGAAACACTTTCTTTCTTCCCCATTATTTATTTCTGAGGCTTTGAATATTGGAGGAGCTTGTTAATTCAGGCCATTTATTAGAAGTCAATTGGCTCTTCAATCATTTTAATTGTAAAAATCTAAACACTTGGTGTTTCAAACCCATTCTGGAGCTGGAAATTTTAAAGGCAGTACAATATTTTATGATGTCCCTGCAGTAGGTGCCAAGTTTAACGAGGCTCAATGTACGTTGAAATGCATATGACCTACAGACCTGATCAGGAAAAGGGATGTTAGTGTGACAAGGGTGAGTGGGTGAGGTCCACCCATCGTTAATCTCAAACTCAAAATGGGCAACATTTTCATAGCTAAGGACCAATTTTCATATTTTGTGGAGGAGAGAGAAGCCAAAGTAGACAAGATGATGATGCAAAATGAGCAGGACCAAGTCATACATGGAGAAGAGATGGATTTTCTGCTTTTTTGAGCGGGGTGGGGTGTGGGTGTGGGGGTGGGTCACAGCTTACACTGTATTTGTCTTGTACTTCTTTACTCACAATAGCAGGAAACAATGCTTCTGATGGCTAGCAATTATGCATTAATTGCTAACAAGTTCTGATGGTTAGCAATTGTGCATCAATTGTTAACAAGTCCTGAGGGCCATAAAAAGGGATCTGCATTCTGTATGCAGCCCTGAGAGTTGCCCACTCCTGCTTAATAAAGTGAACTATACTTGGTATAAAATATTAACTTAGAGTAGCTGAATTGATTTCCTGAATTTTCTTTTTTTTTCTTTTTTCTTTTTTATTGTGTTATTATAAATTTGGATACATCGTATTATTTCAATATAGTGATGTTTACATAATATAAATATAAATTATCATCATTCTATTATTTAGATAACTTAAATTATTGAAAATAGAGAAGAGGAAAAAAGATATTCTATCAATATTAATTACAATTTAGGATATCAATATTATAAGCATTGGAATTATTTGGCTTTTTCATTCAAAGTTGAGTATAACATTGGAGGGAAAAAAACCCTGTGACTTGCATCAAAATATTTGTTATATAATAAAGGTTTTAGTCTTAAACTAATTACTTAAGATTAAATCATTGTATTGTAGATGATAGATAGATAGATAGATAGATAGATAGATAGATAGATAGATAGATAGATAGATAGATAGATAGAGTACATATGTTATTTTTCCCAACATATCAAAAGGGAGCCATGAGTACATATGACAACATCAGAAGCCAGAAGAATCATGGGAGATTATGTTCAAGAGTTTTAGAGATATCAAAATCCCCTTTGAGGTTTTGCTGGGTTGATTAAAACTTTTTAGACTAAATTGATTGCTTGAGACTGAAAAGCAAAATTACAAAGTGAAATTGGGAAATTCTTCTCAGGAAAGGACTTAAGGAATCATTTCCCAAATTTACTTTGAAATTTTGCTTTTTCATTTGGCATAGTGTAAAAATACAGGGATTATTTCTCTATCTATATATCTGCTCCTGGCTCAGAGACAATAAAAAGAACAGAGTGGATATGTTTTGCTAAATCAGAATGGTCAGCTGTGCCAGTTTGTATCAAGAGCTCATCAACAAACCAGAATGTTCTGCACTATCAGAAGATGGCAGATCTTGTATTTTCATCTCAGGCATGTAATCTTGAGATGGACCATGAGTGTGCTGAATGTTGGACAGAAAAGGATTGGCATGCACAGTGCTGTCCTCATTGTAATTATTAGCACTCATAGGAAGAGATCCATTCCCGCTTTGAATCCTTCCCTTTCCACGTTTTGTTACGCTCAGTGGCTCCTGTTATAGACAATCACGATGAATGCGAGCGTGATTTATCTTTTTAAATATCCCATTGTTCTGACTGCCTTGCAGTGCTGCCCCCTCTCTTCCCAAGCCTGTTATTGAAGCCACAGCTGTGAGAGATCAATTAAAATTTACCACACTGAAAAGGTCAACACACTACAGGCTGTGACTGCCTTTCAAAACATGGACTGAAGTGCCCACAAAGAACATCGCACAACAACATGACCTGTCAGTGTTGAATGTCCTTCACTTGTGCTACAACTGTCAGTAAACATTTGGACACACCGCAGGCTTCTGAAGTAGCACAAGCTGTTCTGTGTGCTGTGTCAGTTATAGCTATAACAAGATAGCTGCAGCATGAGAAGCATTTGCCACAAAGTGGTTTTTCTCTGATAGCTGTGATAGATCTGAATTTGGCCGGGCTGATGGCATTTTAAAAAAGCATAAAATGGGAAAGCCTGTTAGCCTTCGAGAACTGTGTCACATTCACTGATGGACAGTTTGTACCCATTCTTCAACAAAAGGATAGATGTTCTCAAATTGCCCTGTTCAGACAAGAAGTTACAATATTCACCAAAAGGAAGAGAATTCTAAATTTAAGATGACTCCTAGCCTGAAAAGAAGTAATAGACGGACCAAAATACAGACCAAATCATGTGCAATGCATATTTTACACAGACATACACATATAGTATGTGTATTGGTATTGGTATTGGGGATAGATACATAAACATAGAAACACATGCATGTGTCCACGTGTGCACACGTACTGTATATATCAATGGGGGGGCACATCTACCCCATCTACATATAACAAACATTTCCTCTAACATGGACAGAGAACCATGTAAGTATACGTATATGCATGTTCCCTTCCCCCCTTTCAACCGAAATAACAGAGAAGAAAACAGGATGAACCTGGTTGAGAGAAAGGGAGCTATGCTGGGGAAGGGAAGGAAAAAAAGGAAAAAAGAAAAAGAGATATCAAAATTGGGAGGAGATGAGGTAAGGGGAAGAAGTGATCGGTAGAGCTGTGCAAAGCTTTGAAATTAAATGAACATTGTTCATTTTATTCTTTCCAGCCCAATGGAATTTTGGAAGCAATTTCTGTAAATGGGTTTAGGACCAACTATCTGTGTGTGCAGCCAGGCCTGTGCTTCCCGGTGCATACATACACACAAACGCACACAGGCCCAACATGAGGGGAAAGCAGAAGCTCACACATAGAGCCCAACAGGCTACTTCATTGAACAGAAGAAAATGCAGAGACTTCTTGTGGCCACTGATCATGAAAGGGTTGGAATGCATTCCAGAAGTCCTGTTCCTCGTGCTTTTTTGATCTTGTTATTCTTGCCTACCCAACAATCTGGTTTTACTTTGAGTATTATGAATCCTAAGAAGGATTCAGATGATCTGGAACAGTTGTAGAGAAGAGCATTGAGAATAGTCAAGGTCTAGAATCTCTATTCTATGAAGACAGACTGAAGGTATTAGGCATGTTTAACCTTGAGAATAGAAGACTAAGGAAGGACACATGAAAGTATAGGAGAAGATCAAAATCTATTCTTTATCATTCCAGGGGGAAGAATAATGGATTTAAATTAGAGGAAGGCAACTTCCAAATGAATATCAGGAAACATTTTTTAATGATAAAAATAACCTGATGTAGGAGCAATGAGCTAAAGAGGTAGTAGGCTCCCCTTCACTGAATGCATTCAAGCAGAAGCAGGAGAGCCATCTCTCTGGAACATTTTAATTTGGATTCCTGCACTTAGCAGCTACTAGGCTTGATAGACCACATGGCTTCTTCCAACTTGGCAATTCTGTGATTCTATGAATGCATCAGCAGCAGAAATAACAGGGAAGAAACACTTGATCTTCCACCACTGTTTGGGGCAGTGTTTCTCAACCTTGGCAACTTTAAGCTGTATGGACTTCAACTCCCAGAATTCCCCAGCCAGAATACTGGCTGGGGAATTCTGGGAGTTGAAGTCCATACAGCTTAAAGTTGCCAAGGTTGAGAAACACTGGTTTAGAGTTTGGTATCTTGTGTGAAGCCAGTCACCAAGTAATGAACTTAATTTTCCTAAGGAATGGTGCTAAGTATAGTAGCCCAAGTGAGCAAAGGGTGAGAGCCAATTTATTTAGGGCTTGCCAATCCCTTTTGCAAAGAGAATGCAGTAGCTACAAAATGTTTTCCCTTCTCTATTTTGTTTATATCTTTACAGAATATTGTCTAATTATCATCCAATCAAAGTTGACTTTCACCCATATCATCTCTTTTTTCCTTTCCTCCAGTTTCATGAAAAGAGGCTGAATAAATATTAAGAAAGCACTAAAGATCAGGCCTCATATTCCCCATAAATTAACTTTAGGCATATAATTTCAATTTAAAGGATAACAATTCTCCATCACTTTATAATTAAACACTATGGGGTTATGTGATTATTTTTCAAGGATATTTTGTTTCTCTGATTTGTTTTCAGCTTACCTAGAACCTCCCTAGTAATTTGTGACTGTCTGCTCTAACTCAGATTATTTGGGAAATGACAACTGCAAGAGTCTTCAAATAATGGTTGTATTAAACCCTTTCTATTCTCTGCTGCATATACTGTATGTACAGATCCTTTTTAGAAAGGGTAGCAATTCAATACTAAAACTGCATCTGAAAGAGAGTATTCATTTACCTATATTCTCTTTGGAATGGGAACTTAAAACGCACTCATCCTGTGCTTTGTCATCTGGATATTTTTTTTTTAAAGCACTTAATCAAAGCAACTGCTAGCACAATGGCAAGCATTATTTTAACATTTTTAAAAGATATAAAGTTCTGCAAACTGTATGTTCGAAATAACATACTCTGTTCAAAATCACAATAAAATGAGTTATTCTGGATAAAAGAAGGCTGTCTAATGCAGGGAATACAAAGCACATAACAGAGACATTTTCCAGGTAGAGATAAAAGTCTCAAGTGCCTTTGCCTGATTTTTTTTTTAAAAAAGTATTTCTGTGTTTTCACACCTGGACTGAACCAAGGTGTCAGAACTGTGCCCAGGGGTAATAAGAAGAAGGTTGTTTATCTGTGAAAAAAAGCTCAAGCAGGGTTCCTGAGAAATGTGGGCAGTTAAACAATCCATTGCATTTCAGATAGCAAGTAAAGGGTCATATATCTAAAATGCCACTAGAAAAGTATACTGAACACAATATTTCACTGAAGCCCCAAGTCCCAAGTCAGTGCTTTGGAAAACAGTATGTCCCAACTCAGCCAGAATCAGAAATTCAGATTCTGACTTCACAATGAGATTTGGAAAACTGAAGCTTCATGGGTCACATTAACTGATATGGGAAGCCCAGAAATAGAATCTTTGGCCACAGTAGGTCCTTCTGAGAGGATGAAGCTCAAGAAACTGAATTTCAGGTAAAGATGCATACCAGTTGGTTGCAGAAAAGGACTTAAGATCTGGTAGGAACTGTCAGGAGATTTGCCAAGAGAAGTAAGGTAGTTAAACTGGGTGCCAGGAATCTAGTTGCCCAGACCTGTACCTTGAGTAAGTCAAAAGCAGAGGAAATAGAATCCTTGAAGATCCTGAAGTATATAGATTAAAGGAAGCAATAAATGTTTCTGGAAAACAAACTGGAGTCAGTCAGGAAATAAGAATTGGGGTCCTCTGGAAAGGGAGGGTCTGCCCTAAAATATGAAGAGGAAAAAAAAGAGAAAGGTATAGAGCTGTGGGCACACATGCATGGGGAAAGAAGAAGAGGAGCTCAAATTTAGTCTGAAATTAATGGGTATGAGAAAGGAAAGGAAAGGAAAGGAAAGAGGCCAGAAAGAAGCAACTTAAGGAGATGAAGGGGATAACAGCCAAAGCTTTGAGTTAAGAGCAAGGTTGACTTCTTCTAAGCAAGAGTTAAAGGGAAGAAAGCATGATACTTTTCTTCCTGCAGCACTTTGCACAGCTAAAAAAAGGAAGAAGACAGCTTGAGGGATGCCAAAAAATACAGGTGTATTTATGTGGCAACTCAGCCAACACACAAAGAAAGAGAGAGGCTGGTAAGTTACACCAGCTAGGAAACTCTCTAGAGAATTGCCTGGGAGAAGCTCAAGGCTCACAGAACAAGAGGAGGAGAAGCAGAGTGGGCTCAAATGGACCAGGAGGAAGGAGGTCCAATTGAAGACTTAAGCAGCCTTGAGGAAGAGAGTAAGGGGTCTACTATGTGAGATATAGCTGTTGCTTTTGGCAGTTTGGCGAGGGAGAGGGGAAATTATATTTTTGAAGTGTGCGCTGTGCTTTTGAAATGCACCGTGCTTTTAAGGAGATTGCTCAGTTCCTCATGTACAAACTGCTAGCACCAGACAAACTTCCTTGAAGGACATATGCAAATTGATCCTATTGAATTTAATAGCTTAGGATTGTTTAGGGTTATTTTTGTGCCAGTGTAATTCTATCCCTATATATGTGTGGTTGTGGTTTTTCTCATGCAAATAGAACTTGTTCTTTTCTGCTTGTAAATTAGAGGTTTATGTTTTTCTAATTGGATTCATGGAGGAAGGGGGAAAATCACCCTTTAGAGTTCACCACTGGTTTTGGACTAAATTCACTGACATTGCCAGGCCTCCTTCCTCTCCTGTGGGGATAAACACTCCTCACCTTATGTGGTCATGTAACCATTCCAAGAATAGAAAGAAAAGGGAAGAAAGAAAACAGAGAAACCTCTACTCCTGAAACAGCACAGTACTGCTATAAGAATGATGGACTGTTTAAAACTTAAAGAATGATAAGCAATTAATAAGAAAAATTGGGAAAGTAAGCATAACCCCTCTCCATCCTCACTGAAGATTTTTTGCTAGGGTAAGATATACCAGCTTGACTTTGCTCTAGCTAGCAATTGCCCCACCATGAATCTGCTCTTAGCAAAAGACCCAAATACCTTCTCAGTAGAATCAATACTGGAATTCATTTTAATTCCTAGTATTGGTTAGGGAGACAACAAAGAGCTTTAGAAATGCAAACCTTCTTTTAAAAGTAATTCAGGTTAATTTAAAGGCTTGGGAACAAATAATCACAAAGTACAAGCTTCTTTTTTTTAATGTTATGAAAATATCCTTTCTACTTTCAGTCATAGAGTTTCCCCCTTCTTATTTGCTTTTTTCCTACAAAAGAAAGATGAAGAACAATTGTTTCAAAACAATATGTGTAGTTTAGTTTTTAATGTTAAAGCAACAAGAAGAACTCAGTCAGCCAGTCCAGGAAATGAATCAGTGTATCTATTTTTATTACTACTTTTAAAAATCTCTCCCTACATTCATCCCTATATATTAATGAAGAAGTCAGGTCTCCAAGTATCACTTCATATGTGAGTGAACTGTCAAAGCACAACATGGAGGTCTCTGCACATTCAGAAGTTCTCCATTAGCAGCATTTGGGGGGAGGATAACTAAGAGGAGTGGAATGATAACAATTATGTTTTCCTTTTTGGATGTTATTATAATGTATTGTGAGAGCCAGTTTGGTATAGTGGTTAAAGCAGCAGACTAGAAACTGGAAGACTGTGAGTTCCAGTACTACCTTAGGCACAAAGCCAGCTGGGTGACCTTGGGCCAGTCTCTCTCTCAGCCCTAGGAAGAAGGAAAGGGCAAATCACTTCAGAAATCTTGCCAAGAAAACTGAAGATGTCCATGCAGTCACTAGGAGTCAAAAACTGACTTGAAGGCACACACACATACAATGTATTGCACTATATAGTTTGTTGTAAACCATTTTTGGAAGCCACTTAGATTTCCTTTTGGACTGAAATGGCATAAATGTACTTACAATAAAAAGAGCCCATCAGTGGATATGGAGTGCTGGGAGGAAGGGGGGCAGAAATGAATAAGTGTGTGTATGTGTGTGTGTATAACTCCAAATGTTCTAAATATTTTTAGCCATCCTTTTTAAGTGGAAAGGTAATCAGCTGTTTAATAAGTTATGATTATGGTTTCAGATTGTAATTTCATTAAAAGAATGAATGTGATTCAGCAATTCGATTCCAGATTCAGTGACAGAACCAGGGGTGTCTGCAGAAAGAAGGGGAAAAGTCAAGATGGCAACTGCAGCTGAGTGATTGAAGCCCTCCTCCTTTTTTATGTTAATCACATGCACAATGCACATAAAAAAGGAGCAGAGCTTCAGTAGTGCAGCTGTGGCCACCATCTTGACTTTGGATACCTGAACAGACTCTGTGGACATCTCTGCATGGAAGCTCCATGGCTGATTTTGGGCCACCAGCTCTCTCTCAGCCCAAAGTACCTCTCTGGATAGTTGTGAGGATAAAATTGGAGGAGGAGGTACTGCATATGCCCCCTTGGAAATGAAGTTCTAAATACTATAAATTAAGCAATCAATGGGAAATAGTGTATAATACATTATGCATGTCAAGTTTACATGGAAGAAAACTGCTCCCATTTTGCTAGCAATATTCTTAGTAGCTCTGGTCTCTCTGCATTATATTGCACAAAGAAATTAAAGGAAAAAAGGAAGGCAAAGAACAACCAGAAGCAGGTTCTGTATTTTCACTCAATCATCCAAAAGAGAGATGAATTGTTACAGTACTGCCTTTAAAACTATTAAGAGACTGGCCATTTTTTTTTAATGACTACAATTCCCACTGAGACAGAAGAAAAGACAAGAAACTGTCATCAAAGTATATACAATAAAAGTCGAATGTCTGTTTGCTAAAAGGCTAGGGGTGTGTGAGATGCAGGATTTTGCATTAACTTAAAATGCAAATTGAATACTTTTTCTCCCATTCCTGCTGATGTACGATTACATGGGTGACGGAAATGCAGTCATTAGAAAAAATGAAAACAAGCAGATCAAGTAGAAAGGAGAGGAGACTGAAGGGCAAGTGGGACAGTAAAATATTGCTGCAAGGAAAAGTTGGCATTACCTTGAGCCAATAAGCACATTACAATTAGCTGTTTATTCTCTCTTTTCCAGCTGAATGGTGATGTAGCTGTACTAGCTCGGTGAAATGTTAAACAAGATAGGAAAGCATGCATGGCATGGTTCTTGGAAGTCTTTCCAACCATGTAGTGATAGCTCTGTTCTGGGTCATGTGACCAGGAGGGAGGCAGATGGGGGACTCAGAAGGAAGGGGGTCCCCATCATTTTTAGTTACTGCCTAACTGCTTCCCCCATAGGAAAGCTCTGAGGGCATTTTTAGGGCTCTTTTTCTCTGCAACCCATGCCAGATCCAGCCTGTTTTCAAACCTGATCTTTTTTTGCTGGCTTAATCTCATTCTATTGTGTTTTTGGAATTTTACCCTGCTGGGGCTTCTACCTTCACCCCACAATAAATACAGTTTTGCTTTTGGAGAGTTATCCTGCTGGTGGACAGACAGGCAAGCAAAGTCCTGGGCCCCTTTGCATAATTTCTTTCCAATGCTCTCTTTTATTAGAAAGAATACAGTGCCACAGCATTCATGTTCATGACAGGGAAATACTTGGTGAGATTCACATATATTTATTTCCTACTGCCAGTGTCACATCTCTGGGTCAGGAGTCTGGAAAGGCCCTGATAAGAACTCAGGCCACCATAAGACTCCTAGCCTGAGAATGTAACCCTCCCTTTATCTAAGAAGTCAGATTCGGGGGATTTCCTACAGTTTCCCAGCCCCACAACACCCTAAGATTGTAGAAAGAGCTGCTTTAAATTCAGAGTCAGTAGCAAGCAGAGGTATGCCATTAGGATAACCTTTTTATTTGTATTTTTGTTGCTTTAATATATAGAAACAAAAAAAGAAATAAGATAAAAAAAGAGAGATAAAAACAAAAGAAGAAAGGAAAAAAGAGACTAGGTAGATAGACAGACATATACAGATGTATAGATATTTACTTATTTTATTTGTTAATTTATCAAATTTATATAGCTGCCCATTTTACAGACATGACTCTGGGTAGCTTACCATAAAACAATCAGTTAGAACAAATATAAAACAACAATTAAAAACAATTTAAACACAAATATAAATAAGACCATGGGAGAATGGACCAGCATCCTAACACAGTGTAACCATCCTGTGGGCTCTCTATTTATTTAAAAGAAGTAAGTTTTCAAACAAACCTAGACAACATGGAAAATATTGATTAGTTTTTCCACTACATCGATAAAGAGCCAGTTCATAAGCAGACAGCAAACACATCTAATCAATTCAAGACTATAAATCTGGGGTGACACTGTTTTTCCATTGTAAAGCAGTAATATTTTATGCCCCTGTGCTTGGTAAATCCATAGTTCTTCCTGTATTGATAAATTCCAGAATTGCATTCACATCTTTTAAAACATTATTACTTTTCTCAAGATCATATTCATGAATATATGGATATAAAATAAAAATAGAACATATGTTTTAGTATTTCCTCCATCATTCTGAAGCTGTAGTAGAATATAGTGCTACATTGATAATCAACCCTTTATAAACATTATCTGAGATGTCCATTAAACATGAAAAAAAGATAAATTTTCATCTTATAGTCTCAAGAAACAAACTTAATATTCTTTAAGATCTTTAATCATCAATTTGTTCATTTAGGATATTCCAACTCTATTCCAAAGTTCATGCAAATAATTCTTTAATTGCCTATTAAAAATTACTGCCTGTAGAATCATACAAAACATATTACAGTGTTGATATTAATTTGAGAGTTTTAGATGTTTTAACTGAATATACTGCCGTTCTGCAATTTTCAACATCCACATTCATCTTGTAATATCTCATTATCAGTTTCTTTGTTTGAAGACTGTGTTAACAATGAAGAAATTATTGGATTGGCAGAAACTCATAAGTCCTTCTCCTGCTTCATTTCTGTTTCCTAGGCCATATAGTCAACTATGATTTTTTCCTTAATAATTCTAACTTTGGCATCTTAGTCTCAGCTTGCTTGCTTGTTCTGTTAATTTCACCCTGAACTTGACCATAAGAATCAGAAATCTTTTCTTCTGCACCAGGGGTCGGAGCGTGGATAATAATATTAAAGGATTGTTTGAAAAGTCTAATTGATATTAATCATTCACAGATTCCCACTGTAATTTTGTCTTTGCAGTTTCAGATTATCTTTTCCTGTATGGCAACATCAGCAATTAGATATCCCAAAGGCTTTAATTTGGCCACGTCATAAACACCATTTGAACATCAAAAGATCCTCAGTTCTTCTTCAGTAGCATGTTGAGTGCCATCCGAACCAAGAGGACCATCACCTGGCACTATACTGTGCAATACATTTTACATTGTCTACCCATGTATAGTGCTGTTTTGTTTGCCATCCAGAGTTTCCTATAAACTGGATTAATAAAATAAAAATAAATAAAATAAAATGAGGTTTCTTGATAAAATACAGAAATGGTTTACTCTTGTCTTCCTTTGCCATTGTCATTAAAGTGATCATCTGCTTTCAGCATCTTCCTATATTGCTCTGCCCAATATAGGTGCTTGCTTGATTTAGCTGGGCAGCAGGGATGACCTTCCTGCCTTGGGTGACCATGCTGGGAACATATATGTACTTTCGGCATACATTCCTGATGTTCTTCGCTCATCCCTCCTAGCTATGCTGCCATCCATCATTGGCAGAATCAGGCAACACTAGGAGAACATCTCAGAACTTTTGTTTTCCAGAAAGCAACTCAAGATGATGTAAGTGAAAACAGCTGAACATATAAAACTATTATTTCCATAGATCAAAGGAAAAATAACCCCCAAAATAACCTGGGACAATTGTTTTTATATAGCTGAAAGTAAAACATGAAAGCCAAAAATAGAATACAATCAAAAACATCGAATAAGGAAATCAAAATAAAATACACTTATGACTTAAAAAATACAAAGCAAAAACAAAAAGAAAATGTTTTTTTAAAAAAACCTACAAGGATTTGTTTATTGGCCATTTCAATCTTAGAAATTATGTGTGCACTGCAGTTTGACCAGCTAAAGTTTCTAATATATATGACTTGCTACTTCTTTACTTGAAATAATAACAGATCAATAAACTTTTCTGCAGTCTCTGTATTAAAATACACACACACACACACACACACACACACACACACACCAGAATCCAAAGATTAAGGGGGGAAAGCCAGAAAAAAAGAAAGTATTTATAACTTTTTTTTTTTTTTTTTTTTGCGGCCAAATAAGCTTTTTATAATAGCTTGCATTTCTGAATCATCTGTGGAGACAGATCTGGAAAAACTATCTTCTTTACATTCTATTCTAATGTTCCCACTTTCTGAGATAAATGCAAGATATACAACTCTATGGTAGGTCTTAAACATCTCACCACAATAGTTCTTGGTTTCTGTACTGAATGGACAAAGAAGCTAACACAATAAGCAGTTTCAATATGTAAGGTATGTTATGGCTACAGGGAAAAAAATGTTGCATATACATTTCTTTGTAGATTGATCTGGCTCAGTGTTGTAAGGAACGCTTAATATTAATATATTATTTCTAAGAAATTGGCCCTGTAAAAGGGTTATTCATGTGGTCAACTAATATATTATTTCTAAGAAATTGGCCCTGTAAAAGGGTTATTCATGTGGTCAATTCAAAGGGCTTTCAATGCTTTTTCAATATCTGTGGCACATTGTTTATCAGAATTCTCAAGCTGGGTGATTCTTTCTTCATGCAAATCAATCACTAAGGCTTTTAGTTCAGCCATTTTCTGATCTAAACAACCAAGTCCCTGAGTTATCTCAAAAAATCCTTTTTCACATGTACTGCAGTTACAGTGTTTTAGAATGACTGGATTTATTCAAGTATACTCATAAGAAAAAGATTTTAAAGAGACAAGCAACTCCACATAACTTTCTTTCTTTACTTTCTGTGCTGTGTTCTCTTGTGGGTCATGAATAAATTTGTCATTTGCCTGCTTTTCAGCTTTGAAAAACTGCTGCCCTTCATGCGAGGAGCAGCAAAATTCCTGCTTTCTTTGTATTTTCAACTTTTGACCTATAATTTATCACCACAAAACAGTAATTTAAATGAAGAAAGCAAAATTAGTTTTCCACTTACCAATTAAGCAATAAGGTAATCAAAAATTGAGGAAATAGCTAGTTGCACTTGCTGATGACCTTTGGTGGAGCAGGGATGGGGGCGCTGCACCCATCCTAGTGCTCCTTGATCTCTCAGCAGCTTTTGATACTGTTGACCACAGTATCTTTTGGAACTGACTGCAGGGGTTAGGAGTGGAAGGCATTGTGCTCCAGTGGTTCATCTCCTTCCTTTGACCTTGGCCAAAGTTGGTGAATCTGCCAGTTCCACCTATTCCTGGACCAGGAAGCTTTGAAGACAGTGGGTCATGCTGTTGTCACCTCTCAGTTAGACTACTGCAACTCATTTTACATGGGGCTGCTCTTGAAGATGATGCAGAGGCTGCAGCTGGCTCACGATGCAGCTGTTTACCTGCTGACATGTTAGCTGGTTCAGCAGAATAATATCTATTCTGCAAAAAATTATGCTGGTTGCCAGGAGACATATGGGTCCAATTCAAGGTGTTGGTTTTTACCTCTAAAGCTGTATTCAGCTTGGATTCTTGATTCCTTTGGGACTGTGTTGTACAGCAGAAAATGGACAGGAACTTCCCAGACACACAAACACTATTCTTCTCTAAATTACAGTGATATTTATTGTTGTAGTACTTTTAGGTAGATAATTCAGCATATTTGCAGTACAGACAATGGGCTTAGCTTAACCTACATATATATGGTTCTGTACAGACAATTCCAAATGGAGGGTTTTTTACAGTATTTTATCTGTTTCACACCCTCCTGCCCTGAGTCATGCAGTGCTTTCAATACTTTTACCTTTGAACTCATTTTCACCATAGGGAGGCTCTTTCCTGAGCTTCTTGGATTGTAGCACCTTTGTCAAACTATCCTTCCTGACATCCGATTTGTCCCCCAAAAGCTACTGTCCTTTCCACCAACCATCTGCTCAGCAGATCTCCCCCTCAGGTCCTGCTTGCTCCTGCTGGGTCTTCAGCTACAGATTCTTCGTCCACCTGTTCCTTATTTATTTTTTGAATGAAATGTATAGGCTGTCCTAATCTGTCATGACTGTAGGCAGCTTACAAAACAGACAGTAAAAATACAATAACCCCCCCCAAGAAAATCATCAAAAGTCCAGAAAAAACAACATATCCCCAGTCCATGCTATACAAATACAGCTCCAGCAATGTCCAACATCCTCCCCTTCATTGCTTAACACTTCTGCCCTTTTATATATTTTCTCTTACAAGGCAGATGTGCCTGCATCCAGTCAGGCACAAAGCTTCTCAATGTCTATGTAACATTTATCTTGGTTTTGCCACACAGAAATAAAAACATGAACTCTGAGGCCATTACATCATCCCATCAGGGCAACTCATCACCCCCACCCCCCCAGATTGTCTTCTCCAGGTACAATCTGCCCACCCTACAAGATCTGGCTAGGTGGGGATGCTGCTGATAACCACCTTTAGAGAGATTAGATGGGGAAGACCCAGAAAATGACAATGTCAGTGTTAGCCCCTTCACTTTAGAAGAGCTTATTCTCAGAGGTCACGTAGCCCTGATC
The DNA here is from genome assembly GCF_059951505.1 of Python bivittatus. Lineage (NCBI taxonomy): Eukaryota > Metazoa > Chordata > Lepidosauria > Squamata > Pythonidae > Python > Python bivittatus. The sequence goes on along the minus strand of NW_028277030.1, from coordinate 64,174,288 downwards.
CTTTTATCATTTAGGCAACAGATGGAAACCATCATTTAGGCCACAGATGGAAAAGGGTGAGTTTGAATGAAAGACATGATTGAATGATTTTAACAATGCATGGATTTTTTTTTTCATATGTTTAATGTAGTAGTTGTGTGCCACCTCAAATTGTGCAAGTAGGCAATAGACAAATAATTATTAGAAATAGATAATAAATGCAAATGATAAAGCTAAAATTTCAAATTCCTTCAACTCTTAAAACATCTCATTAAACCAAATAAATTGGCACATTAATTTGCTAGTGTAGTACTGTCATTGTTCCAAGAAAGAAATACTGATTAGCACTGAAGTCTTTTCTGGATGCAGCGGTTTAAAAGGTATGAACAAGTCATTAGATTACTTCAAGAACAAAGTGTAGTTTTTTTGTTTTTTGTTTAGTTAAGCTAATGCACAGCACATCATGAAAATAAAGCCAGGCATTGAAAAACAGGAAATAAACATTTGTATTGCTATGAAATGTATTCTTGTAGGTAAAGTAATTTTCAGTATCAGGTTATGGTAGTGATAGGAGACAGTTCTTATAATAATATACAATACAGTTCTTTGATTTTATATGTAAATGACATTTTCTCAATTTCTCAGGAATGAGCTTTTTGCCTTTCATGCATGCTGGGAACCTTTCATGAGATATATTAGATAAAAATAAGTCAGCTTGAAATAACTTTTGGTCAGTTTTGGAGTATTGTAAGAATAGAAAGGATGTGGTGAATGAAATCTACCTAATTATTAGTCTTCTTATCTGCAGCATTTCCATTACATACAGGTTAGGAATAGTTTTATATTTTAGGATTTATTCATTTGTGTCTGTGTCTTCGGGTGTGTTGAAGGGGAGAGAATAAGAGAGTGTGTGTGCAAGTAAAGTAGTATCTTGTAGTTATCACTGCAATGTCTTATATTCCAGGAATAGCAAATGATTTTATTCTGTCTTCCAGTATAGGATTTTTAAAGTGTTTTATTAATAAAACACTTTAGATTTTCCATTTAGTCCATTACAAGTTAGATCCATATTATTGTTGTTGTTGTTGTTGTTATTGTTCATCAAGGATTCATCAAGAAATAATAGAGCGCAAGGAACAAACAAGCAAAAACATATTTGGTATTCTTTGGAAATTCAATTTGTTGCTGTTGTTATTGACTGGTATAAACAGTTGCTTTCTGCTAGATTGATTGGTCCCTTTAAGAAAAAATCTGTTAAATCTGGATAAAGAAATTGTATTCATGCTCCAGGTTCATAGCTATAGATGCCAAGATGAATCAAAAGTAAAATGAACTTTGAGCATCTGACATTTGTAAAGATCATGATGAGTCATTGGGAATGTTTAGCAACAAATCTATTAAATCAAAATATTAATTTTGCTACTTTTTGGAAGTAACAATGTAGTGTTGCTCAGAGCCATAGTGCATGGATGTTGGATTCTTGTGTTATTTTAGTTACAACATGGATGAGTGTGCCTTTCAGGTAGTCCAAATTTGCTGCGCATACTTAATAGTTGGGTTCCCCGGCTTTGGAAGATCGTATTCAATTCCCAAAGGTATTGACTGGGTTTTTGCAAGATGTTTCACTCTGTGTCCCAACAAGACTTCCTCCCTGCAGTGGTTCAGAAGTGGGTTTTGCCGTGTAGTTATTGCTGTCATTAACTGCCCATGAAGCTGCGTTCTGGGCCAGCTGCAGCTTCTGAATGGCCTTCAAGGGCAGCCCATGTAGAGTGCATTGTAGTAATCTAACTGGAAGGTGACTAAGACATGAGCTACTGTGAGAAAAGCTTCCTAATCCCGAAGGCTTGTAACAGAAAACATTAACATCAAGGTTTTTTTTAACTTTTTTAAAATTTATTTTAAAATATTTAAGGAATAAAATAAATGACTGTGTACGTATAAAAAGAGAAGTGAAAAAGCACACAGTGTGTGGAAAATAAAACATCAGTAAATAAACAGAATTTACAATTGTCATAAAATTTAAAATTCATACTTTCATTATTTCATTGATTAAATAATTAATTGAATATATAAAACAAGACTCATTATATCTGCTTGAGAAATAATTGAAAATCACTACAAAACTCTAAACATGAATATTTATAATGTTGTCACCACTATTTATCATTATCTAAAATAAATTTACATGATGTTATAAAGAAATATGAAAAATGAAAAAGAAACACTAAAAACAATCAGTAAAAGTGTAGTGTTAAGGCACCAGACTAGAAATCATGAATTTCTATGAGAATGTGAATTGTAGTTCCACCTTAGGGTCACCCTGGGCCGGTCATTCTCTTTCAGGCCGAGGAAGGAGACAAGGGCAAACCACTTTGGAAACCTTGCCAAGAAAACTGCAGGGACAAGTCCAGGCGGTCACCAGGAGTCAACAATGACTGGAAGGCACACCCACACAAAATAAAAGTATTAGCATCCAATTTGGAATTATACAGTAAACTTTTAAACATTTCTTTCTTTTCTCAGATGATTTAGAATTGTTGTTTGCATTTCTTTTTAGTATGAAACCTAATTGTGAGCTTTTGTTAAAGATCAGTATGACTATCATTAACTTCTTTCCAACATCTTGGATGTTGTAAACCTCTTTGGAACTACAGAATTAAATGGCACTGCCATATATGAATCAGGAGCTTCCTCTTCCCAAAGAACCTCTCAAAGCTCTTTTCCTTTTACAAAGTGATTATTTCTGCATTCTTTATAAACACACTTTCAACCTTTCTTAGTTCTTCATCCATGTATTTCTGTTCAGATCTTATGATCTGGCTGCCTAGAAGGATTATCGTTCAGTTCCCCTGGTGTCTTCTCCCCTCACCCATGTGAGGTATATGACTTTTTACTAAGGGGCCCCTTACTTGGGAATACCCTTAAAGGAGAAGAAGGCATGAGGTTTACCTCGCCCCAACCCCACCACCCTTTCAGCAAGTTTTGAAGATCTGGCTCTTTCCCCAGGCCCTGGGATGAAGAATGGTTTTCTTTGGTTCTCTTGCATTATCAGGCCCTACCCTTTTATATTTTGTATTACTTCTACCAGGTCATGACATCTTATTGGGGATTTTTTATTGCTTGTTTTTATTGTAAGCTGCCCAGAATTGATTTTGCTGGGTGGCTCTACAAATCTGATAAAATATATAAATAAAGAATATATCATACACAATCAATGTGGAAGACACTAGTTATGTAGATCTGACACCAAATACGAAAAACAACAACATTTATTCAGATCACACTTAAAAACTAAAGAATATCATTTAATTAAAATACCCAAAATGACAGAAGAGGCACATTCCAAACTTTAAAGGAATAGTGGATACCAAGTAGGCATTTATAATGAAAAGAGTAGCTAAACTAGACAATATAAAATGTACTAAACATATATAATTAAATCAAGTACAATTAAGCAATATACATAAAACCAGAGAAGTCTGTCACCAACGGCAGTCCGGAAGCTGCAAATGTTCTGTCAGCAGAGCAGCCCTACTGTTCACAGTCAAATAGAAAAGTTTTTAGCCCAGATTAAAAAGTTATTCATCATCTGAAGAACAAGGAGAAGCTGATTCCAAAGCTGAGGCATTAGATCCTGAAAGGTCCTCGGCCTTGAATTGTCTGTCAGAAGAGTGTCAAGGAATGTGAGCAAGTAGAGTATCTGCTCAACCATGAAGGTAGGTAGAAATAAGTGCTGCATAGCAGTGTTGCAAAGGCCAAAATTAAGATTGTGTTGTGGCTGGGAGCCTAACTGGGAGCCAGGGCTCTGCAGAACACAAGAGAAAAAGGGAAGATGCAGAACAACGCAGGGTTTTGACAGTTAGCTGTTGCAATAATCTAGATGTGACAAAAGCAGAGCAAGAATGATGCTTTGCTGCATCAGTTGTCAAGAACTGGCAAATATTACACATGTTACACAGTCCAAAATGGCAGGCCCTCATGGTAGCTTCAGGTTCTCATGATGGTAGGGACAATCTATGATCCACTTGCATGTCCAAATCCCTGGCAACCAAGATGGGGACAATCCCAGGGCCCTGGAAACAGGCAGAAAAATCAGAAATGGGGAGGGGGGGAGGGGCGGGAATAGGGTGAAATACTAAAGCTCTGTTTTGTCCAGGTTGCATTTGGGCAGTCATCCATGATGAAATTTGCTGTAAACAGGCCACTGAGGAATCCCATGTCACAGAAAGTAACTGAGAAAAAGATTAATGCACTTTGTTTTGTTTCATTTAAGATTAGGTGTTTGTTCCTCTGGTCAGCCACATTCCTCTTTTTATATGTATTGTTTCCTTTTTAATTTGAAAGCCACCCAGAGTTGTCAAGGAGTTGGGTGGCCACAATGTTTAAATAAATAAATAAAATAAAACAATTGGCCATGATTTGATATAGGAAACCCAACAGTGAACTGGTATTCACCCAGAAGAAGGGAATAAAAAAGAACAGGGCCTAGGACTGAATCTGGGGGAACACCAACAGCGAAGGGAACTTATATAACATAGAGTTGTTAAAAGAACAAGATGACAAAAAAGGCAAAAAACCCAAATAATCTTTATTGTTACAGTCACTGACTAGCATTTTGTACAATTATTACTATAAAAAGTTAGATGGTTCAAATTAAAATGCATAAACATTTCTAAAATCAATAAAAGTAAAGCATATAGCTTACTGCAATGCTATAAATGCAAACAATAGAATACTAATAAAAAAGCCTTCTAATAAAAGAAATAAATACAAAAACTAATTAATTTAAAAACTAAATAAACAATTATTAGGGTATTTATCTAATTAAAAACTAAATAAATATTAAAAAACTAATGTTTGATGTTACAGAGCAGTCAAAATTTGGTGGTAAATCAGAATAAATAAATATTTTAAAAAATTAATAGCTATGGATGTGCATGAATAATAATAATTATAATAATAATATTAATGCAATCAACCATAATAATAATAATACCTTTAACACCATCAAACAACAATTTCAGCCTATCCCAGGTCCTTAGGAAGGACTCGATAGTGGATAAAAATGCCAAATACAGTCTAAATTTCTGGCTGACTGTGTGACCAACCACCAACACCAACACAACAACAACAATAATAATAACAACATAAAGCCAGAATTGAGAAAACAGCAACAGACAGCAAATGCCATCTCTTCAAAGAAGCTGAAGAAACAGTGGACACCTAGTTAGCTGCTGCAAGATTGCACAGACTGACTACAAACAGCAGCATGACAAAGTAGCAACAGTGGTGTACTGGAATATCTGCAAGAAATACCGTTTGCCTGCAAGCAAGAACTGGTGGGGCCACAAAACAGACAAAGTAATAGAAAATGGAGAAGGTGAAGTGCTCTGGAATTTTAGAATTCAAACAGACAGGCACCTGCCACATAACACCCCAGATTTAACAACTGTTGATAAGAAAGACAAATAAATCTGGATAGTGGACATTGCAATACCTGGAGACAGCAGAAGAGAAGAGAAAGAACTGGAGAAAATCACAAAATACAAAGACCTGCAAATAGAAATAGAACAACTGTGGCAAAAGAAAGCAAAGATAGTACCAACAGTACTAGGCGCTTTGGGTGCAATTCTAAAACATCTGGAGCACCACCTGAACACCATCAGCATTCACAAAATCACCATCCGTCAATCGCAAAAGGCAGCTTTACTTGGAACAGCTTACATCCTGCAGCAATACCTTTAACACCATCAAACAACAACCTCTGCCTATCCCAGGTCCTTGGGAAGGACTCAATAGGCAGATAAAAACGCCAAATCCATTCTAAGCTTCTGGCTGACTGTGCAACCAACCATAGTAATAATAATGCTGCGGCTGATATTTATTTCATTTACTGCCCTATTACTTCAGGGACACCTTGTACATATAAAACTTGAAGGGGTCAGTGATAGGTGAGGCATAAACTGAATTATATAATGGTAGGAACCTAAGGTTTAAAGGAGTAATTTTCTTGGTTCAGCAGTGGCAATGGAAAGAAATTTTATGACTCTTCTAGAGATGCTAAAGTTCTAGTCTGACAGTAGGAAGCAAATTAAATTATCCTCAGAAGAAGTGAAACTTCTATTAGTGAGCAGAATTATGAAAGTGGATCACAAGTTGCTGTAGAAAAGACTCTGAAGAAATAACCGGGGTAGAGTTTCAGTTTCCTCCTGGTCGTAGGGGCAGGTTTGCTCTGCAAAAGGGGCATTGTTATACCCTGCTTCCAAAACTGCAGAGGACAAAACATTAAAATAAGCTAAAGAAGACACTGTGCAGTGTCTTGGGCAGGTGACACTGAATAGGGAGTTGGCTGGTGTGAAAGGTTTCCTATGCATATACTGCCAATATTGGTGACCTTGTCTGCCCTGCTCTGCCTGGACAGCTATGTCAAACACCTGCTGCAGGATTATGGTTTTACCTCCAGGTAACACCATGGCCAGGAGAGCTTTATTTGAGCAGCTGCACTGATGTAAATACGTTCTGAATTCTAGTTTTCCAGGAAGGGGAAGAATTATCAAAAAGGATCTTGGCGGCCTAGGAATCTCTAGAGAAGCAGAGCTTGAACTGGAAATAAAGTTGGAATATGTGGACCCTGGATTCCAAGGGGATCATTCCCAGGTTATAAATGAAGTGCTGTGTTCAAAATGTAGCAAGGTACTCAAAATAGCACCCGTAGGAATCTGGACTACATAATATCTAAAGGCTTTAAGTTATTGTATTCACATACCAGAGAACATATAACATATGGGAAATGAATTTAGCTTTAAGAGTGTTATGGTAGTGGATGTCTTTTTTGGTGGAAAAGAAGCCCAGTATGGCCTCAGCATAATTATTAGCTTTATAAGAAATAGATTTCATTTGCTCACACCAGATTTCTGAGGGGTAGAATAATAAAGCAGGAGAAAGTTGTACCAATGACACCCAGAGACCACAATTGGGGCAAAAGTAACTGATGGTACAGACAATCAAATGTGACCAATAAATCTAAGAGCACCAGCACAGGTGATGGATCCTATGCCATGGCTACCGTGGTGTCATTCAACAATCGCGACAGTGCTGTCTTGGTGGAATGAACAGATTGAAATGCCAGTGATGGTATCATAAATATCATGACAAGCAAGACAGGTTTCCTGTTGAGAGAAAAGAAGTCTCTCTAGGATTTTTGAAATAAAAGGGATACAGAGGATAGCCAGAGCTAGCACAGGGGACGCGGTGGCGCAGCGGCTTACTGACGCTGAAAGTAGCCGGCCAGAAATGGTCGACACTTCAGCGGTTCGAGCCCAGCTCTGCACAGCAGAGCGAGCTCCTGCTTCCTCCCTAGCTCCTGTCAACCCAGCAGCTTGAAAACTTATGTGAGTAGATAAATGGGGACTCTCACCCTGGTGGGAGGAAAAATGCTGGCAGCACCTTGCAAAGGAGACGGGAGCAGTTGCCGGTAACGCGGAAGCCACACGCGCCCGAAAAAGGCGCGAAGCAACGGAAACCCCGCCTCCTGCGCTCACCAGCTGGGCTCTGCTCTAGGAAGGAGGCAAGGGCAAACCACTTCCAAAACACCTTGCCTTGAAAACTGCAGGGACAGTTGCCGCAGAATCAGTAACAACTGAGTGCGGATAAAAAATAAATAAATAAATAAATAAATAAGAGCTAGTACATGGGTTGAGATAGGGTTTTTTTGTTTTGTTTTGTTTTGTTTTGTTTTGTTTTTGTTTTGAACAGATGGTGTAAAAGACTATGTTTAAAGGAGTCAGGAAAACTGCTGGTGGATAACAAACAGTTCATGAGGTTGGTCAAAAACAGAAGAACAGAAGGAAGGAAAATGAATATGGGAAGGGAAGAAAGGAATCCAAGGGGCAAGTAGGGTAGGGTGAAGGTTTAATAACCTGTGTAATCTCCTCAGGAGCAACTGAAGTAAAATAAACTCAGTGGCTAAATCTAAAAACCTGGGCACCCACTGAGGGAAGAAGAACCAATCTGAAGGAAAGGCATGTAAGATAATCTGAATCTTATATGTAAAGAAATTATCTAGGGCCTTTGCAGATGGAGCCTCATTAGAGGAGGTGACCTGCTCACCCACTGGTGCCAGGAGTATTGGAAACTCCTGAAAATCTGGTGGGGAGCTTGTGACTGTGCCAAATTTTGTAAAGATAATAATTCTGTACTACATAGCTAAATCCAGCACTGTTAAATAACAGGCCAAGGCTGCTCTAAACTCATCTGCATGTGAGAAATCCTGGGAGTTCTGCCAGCCCCTCTCCAGGTACTGAGACAGCAAACATTGTGAACAGAAAGAGGCAGCAAGCACAGACAAGAAGGGCCTGATCAAATAATATGGGATTTTAATCAGGCCAGCATGTCCAAGGCACATCTTGTGGCCTCCACCACATACAGTTCAACAAGATCACTGGCAGACATCTAGAGATGTGCTAAGGAAAGCTCTTTTATCACCAGGGAGCAAAAACTAGCTTCAGACAGACCTGCAGTGGCTCTAGCTTGAGTAATGTGAGAAAAAGTAACTGAAGGAGGAGGAAGTACCACTGATTGGTACACAGAATAATGATCAGAGATATCCGTCTCAGATACAAAATGAAATATTGGATCTAACCCTCTTGATACAATCAGGTCAGGTTTCCTCCTTTGCAGTAAGTTTGGAGGATGGAGAGAGTTGCCTAACTATGAAGCCAGAAGATTAACAAACTGTTGTGAAAAAGCAGAAGTGTCAGAGTGATTATTAGAATCACCAGCTAACAGCAGAGGACAATGTAGGACATCTAAAATATTGAGCCAAACTGCAATTTCATCAAGGAAGCTGAGCATGAGGAACATAAATTGAGTTTATCATTATATAGAGAAAAATACAGGAATAAGTTCCTAAAATTGTTTATACTTATTGTAATGAAAGGGGAAGTTATTTCTTTATATATTTCTTTTCTTTTTCTTTACTATTTCTTTTCTATTTTTCTTTCTATTTTTTCTGCACTTTCTATTTTTTCTTTTCATTCTTTTATTTGTCTTTGTTTTTATCTTTTTAATTGTAATGTTTAATAAAATTGCTATTAAAAAAAGAGAGAGAAAAATACAGGAATAGTGATTTGAACCCAGGGAAAATTTAAGTCAGGAATCAGCCTTCATTATTAGAATCTGTTGACTGTTTGTAATATGTACTGCTCTTGAGTTACAATCATAATTTAATCCTCATCTTATATAATGTTGATTTGCTATGAATCTTCAGCCAAGTTGTGCTTACCAAGGCAAAGCCTAACACAGAGACACTTTAATTTGAATTCCTCCATTAAAAGGATGCTAAACTTTATAGAATAAATATTCTCTTCCAGTTCTATTATTCCTCCATTCTGGAGGAATAATAGAATAGAATTCCATCCTGGAATTCCTCCATTAAAAGGATGCTAAACTTGATAGAATAAATATTCTCTTCCAGTTCTATTATTCTTTTTCAGATTGTCCATGAAAATATCGGTTCACACAAAGATATCTGTCCTAATACAATTTTTACAGTAGAAATAGACAAAAATAATTTTCTCCAATCATCTTTTAATACTTCTGTAATTCCTCTGTCATCAAGTAGAGTAACAGTCTCCCTAGCCATCCTACTTCTAATGTATTTAATTATTTTTTTTATTGTTGGTTCTAGTGTTTTTATTAGTGATACATCCTTTAAATTCCCATATTCACAATTCCTACTACTGAATCTGTTTTCTTATGAACTGTTCTGTTCTCCTTACTTCCATTTTCTGAAGGAAGCTTTCCTTGATGCTGTTTGTTAACCATGTGTAGTATTTATTTATGTAGTTATTTAATCAATTTGCACAGCCACCCATCTCTCAGTAGTGACTCTGGACAGCTAACAAAGGGACAGCTAACATATGGTAGGCTGTTTCACACACCACTTGCTAAATATATCTATATTCTCTCCCCTCCCTGTCTCTCTTTATGTTATTAATGGATTATATGATCAAAATTCAGACTATGGAGGGGAAAAACAGTGCCAATGAAATTTAAATATGTAAATGTTAATAAATAGCATTAAAATCACAGTGCCGAAAAGCCATGTAGCTTTGAACAGAGGCACAGAGAAAAATATCTGAAATAATAATCCTGCAATGTCTGCCAGTGTGGGTCCAAAAAGTCAAGATGGTGGGTGCAGCAGCATGATCAAAGTCCTGCACCTTGGTCCCTGCACATGACATCGGTACATGTACAAAAAGGGCAGGGCTTTGGTTGTCCTGCTGCAACCACAATGTTGACTTTTTGACCCCTCTGGAAGATGCTACTGTGATAAACTATATTCACAAAGTTGCTGTCTTAGTTAAATTCTGTATTTGTAATTGATGCTCAGATAAAAGAAACCATTTGAAAAAATTATGGAATGAAATACACAAGTATAAGGTGCTATTGATTCACTAATATTCAAGTCTGTAAACAGTTAGGAACTGGCGAGGGGCACACAAATATTTTCCAGAAAACATAAGTTTCAGATTTGGACCAAAATTTTTATATTCAGATAATCTATAGAGAAACATGACTTGAAACATGTTTTATTATAACTTAATATAGCCAGTGTTGCCCAATACATTATGCTGACAAATTCTTTGCCCATTTGAGAAAAGTGAAAGGAAAGTGTAACCCTCCAGATAGACATGAATCAAAATAATAATAATTATGGATTTCAGCTAACTTCACAGGACTGGTATATCTCTTGAGGCTTAATTAATTTGGAATAACTATATGTTTAATAGTCATCATCATTAGCATAAATTGGAACTATGCTCTGAAAGGACAGAAAAATCCACTCTTTTACTCCTATTAATAAACATAATTCAATTATATTGAATAGAAAGTCAATCATATTAGCAGGTTTTAGCAATAATTGCCCCATGACATACAGCATTTCTTGAGCCCAGGGCAAAGAAAAAAATCAAATATAATTGAGGATTACAAGCTTCGGAGTCTAGTGTGAGCAGTATAATGAGATGCATGGTACAATCTAAGTGAAATAAATTACAATACATTGAAGGCAAATGGAGGGACTATCCTCAAAAAATGAAATATAATCTTTCCAATAGCTTGGAAATACAACTCTGATCATTTTCAGCCAACATGGAGAGAAAGTTTATGGGAAGTCAGCATTAAACTATTGAAGGCATTTTTTAGATTTAAATTTCAACATAACTTAAAAAAAAAATTTTGGGGGGGAAGTTCTCTAACTTCTCTCTGTATTGTCCTCTGACTCTCCTGAATTATTAACCATAAATATTACTCTAGATCAGGGATAAGGAATTTGACACCCTGAGCTAGAATTTTCAGCATTCATCCCAGGTGGCTACTGGAAGCTACAGTTCAACGTATCTTTGAAATAGACTTTAATGTACATGCATGTTTTTGAGCACATCAGCTCCCAACACTAGTATGGGAGATCTTCAGCATGGAAACTGATGTAGCTGCTCTAATTTCCCGAGGAACTTTTTGTTGTTGTTCCAGAAACAAAAAGGATTGCTTCTTTATGCTTACGGACACAGAATGTACCCCAAAAGCCACTGAAAAGCTAAACAAGAAGCATTTGTAAATATCTTTTATATTATTTATTGGTTAACTGTTAAACTATAATCTTTTCCTTAGGGAAATCCAATCAATCCAATCTCTCTTAGTATTTATTTCTCAACAAATGCTTCACATTATATAAAAAATGCCATATGCAATTGCTCTACTTAAAATTCCATTTTGAAATGCCATGATAATTTCACAAGAAACACATCTTGCTATTTTCAGTAGAATTGCTTTAAAAAAATAGAGAAGCATTCTATTGATTGTTTTTTCTTAGACTTTCAAAAACTATATACCATAGTTATTTTGTACTTATCTCTTTTCATTATTCCTTTATAAGCTTATTTAGCCCTAAATCCTTTGTCTCTAAGGACTTATTTTATTCAACAAATTAAGTTGAATATATACCCTTGCTTAGGCTCACAAAATCTTCCTGTATTTGATTGTATATATTAGGGAAGAATGCTGTTTCAACCCAATAAATTCTGTATTGTGGAGCAACAAATCACTTGGATTCTGTCAATTTCTATCATTTTTTGTTGTTGCTGCTGCTGTTGTTAAAAGAAGCTAATGTATTTTCTTCTGTATTTCCTCAACTAGGCAGAAGTGGATCTAATCATGTCCAAAAGAACTGATTCTGCAGCTGTTCCGGTATATAAAGCCTCTGAATTCAGCAAAGGATTCTGTTCTAAGAAGTGTTTCTTGCTATTCAGATCTCTCATTCTGAAAGTATAGGAACTAGTCAGACCTTATATGCCCATCAAAGCATCATGCAATGAGAGGAGAGTAAAACTACATTCGCTATTAGGGCTACCCAGAGCCTCAGGTTCAGTATTGAAAAGATTGCTTTGGAGTACACAGAAGAGTGAATGTAGCACTTGTTTGCACTACTTTAAAGCAGTTGTGACCTTTTCCAAAGGTGATACAGCATCTCCTAAGGGTGGTTCAACAAACCTGGGGAAAGATGCAGCTGTTTGCAAAGATTGCAGAAAGGGGCTAAGTTTGGGCTCCCTTGCTTTCAAGAAGCATCTTTTAAAGATTCAGCCCCAAGTACTTCCCAACCTTACCTGCCACACTTGTGTGGGCTTCACCTGTAAGCATGCAATCAGAATGGTCAATAATATTCATTGGGCCATGTTTGTCCCATGGCAAAAGTTTTGATTTGGAGAGGAGGAGGAGGAGGAGGAGGAGGAGGAGGATTTTTAATTTGTTATATCTGCCCAACTACAATGGACTCCCTTGGGGATGATCCCTAAGAGTCCCTTGTAGATCTCTCTGTCACTAAACATCTTGCCTTCCCCATCACTTTCAAAGCCCGCTGGCAGCCCATTTCATTTTGGACTCCTGATGGTGATTCTACCTCACTTTATGAAGTCAACAAAATCAGTCTAAGAGAGCCCAGTTTCAACCAATGTTGATGTCATTACCCATTAAAAAACTCCCTGCTTCTGCAAAAAATATTGTTAATTGTAGGGAATTCAAAAGTCTACAGCATATTCTGAAATAAATCTTGCAGTTCTTGACTGGAAATCTTATATGGACTTTTGTTGAAAGAAGAAAAGTTTGAATTGATGATTTTGGATTTGGGGGATTAAAAAGGGACTAAGGGGATGGGAAAGATTAAAATGATAATTATCTGATAGAAAGAAGGGCAGAAGGCATAATCATATGTTTTCTTCTCTTTTTTCTTTTCCATTTCCTTCCTTTTTCTGTTTTTCTTACTTTTGGGGGGGGGGTTGTATACTTTTACTATACTGAAGAATTCTAACAAAAATATATTAAAAAATATAAATAAATATTGCAGTTTTTGTTCTGCTTTGATCATCCATACCTAAACACAAAGATATGCAAATTCATTATTCTCCCCACTTCCTAGTTGTTCCTTTCTCATATGAAATAGTATTTTGCATCCTTTGGATGTGGAATGCAAGCTGTTAACTATAAAATATAAAACTTTCTCACACAGACACACACCTCTGATTTCCTCTGTGCAGGAATCATGAAGATAAATGCAAAGTTGAGACCAAAGAAAGTATGCTTATTAATGAAAGTTTCAAAATTATTTTGGTCATTCAAAATGAGCAAAATGGTATGTATACAAGTGATGTTGACTAATACGTAGTACTTTCTTCCTCTCAAAATATAGAAAAAATGTAAAATTTTGCATAAAAGGAACACTACTGTATTGTTCAGTATAATAAACCTTCTACAGAAATAAACTGCTAAGATACTTTCAGGCATCTTTAATAATTTTATAGGAAGTCAACATTAGCTGATTGCAAATATCCTGCTAAACATGGGCAGAACTTGGTTGTTATGGTTGAAAACCCATGAATGGCTATCACAAAACAAAATGTCAGGGATAAGGAAGATCATTCCAATCCATAGAGCAGCCCTGAACAGGATTTGATATGGAAAATAAAGAAGGATTTTATATACAGCCCATTTTTCAGGTAACTGATCTGATTTGTGCATCTTATGTGAACCAGAATGCAGATAGCTTCTGTTTTTATATTTCTCTAAATTTTATGATATATTTTTTGGCAAAAAAAAAAAGTACAGAAAAATGTATTTTACATATTGCATATGCGAAAATGTATAATTGTAGGCTTCAATTGCATACAAAAATGTGACTTTATTTAAGAAAAAAACATTAAACTAATATAATATTTTAGTGCAGATTCTTTCATTGCAGGCTGATGTGGAAATGAGATTTGAATGAGATTCATGATCCAACCTTACTGGAAGATCATTTGCTGAGGAAACATCTAAGCACCTCCCTCATACATAACTTCTCCTCTCAAATTTTCAAGGCTGTTTTTTTCATTTTCATAAATGATGCTATTTTTATAAATAGCAGTATATTTTTAGTAACTAAGAAAAAACACTGGGGCTTTGTTTCACTTATTTGTATCAAATATGTCCTTTGCCACAATTCTACTACTTACATCAATGATTTAGTTCTTCAGTTGGTTTGTCTCTTCCTCTCTTTCTCCACCTGCAGCAACAGAATCCAGTTTGATGGCCAATCTTGTAGTTTCAATACTGTAATGTTGAAATATTGTTTTATAATTCAGTTCAGTATGTAGTATGCAATTTGATTTTGCCTAACTTTCAAATAATATTCCCTTTTGCTGCAACTAAATGTAAATAGCACTTTCATTTATCTACACCTTTCATTGTCCTTTTGTTTTATTTTCTTTCAAAGTGTTCAGATAAAGGAAGTTTGATCATTTTACGAATTCTATATTCCTTAATGCTAGAAGGAAACAGAAATAAAGACAAAGGAAGGAAGGAAGGAAGGAAGGAAGGAAGGAAGGAAGGAAGGAAGGAAGGAAGGAAGGAAGGAAGGAAGGAAGGAAGGAAGGAAGGACCAAAACTGAAAATGCTGCTTGTTGTGAAGTTTTGAATGATTTATGAATAGTCTCAGTCATCTAGGATATATTGCTACTTCAATTTTTGTGATTCAGTGACAGAAAAGCCATTTTATTTTCCCATCAGTTTTAAATCCTTATAAGCTTTGAGGACAACTTGCTGTATTCCCAGAGATCGCCATAAGCATTTCTATACACAGCAAAACCAGAGGATTTGTAGGAACCATTGTCTATTATTCTGAATTTTTGACACTAAGAGAACTGGACATGACACTAAGCCAAAATGTACATGAAGCTAAATACATTAATGAGTTTAAAACATTCAGACAAGATTTTCAACCAGAATTTAGTGATATGAGGCTAAGCTGTAGTGAGTCAACTACACACTCCTCCATTTTCATTTTTCTCCAAAACAGCCACTATGTTTTCCCTTCCATTTCTGATCAATTAAAATTTGCTTTCACATCAAAATCTGAACATTTGTGGCTGACTTTAACAAAGGTTAATGAAAACAGTTGAACTTCAAACCATAGCTAAAGAAGCTAACTTAGTTCATGTAACAATGCAAATTAATTTTGGATTGATTTTGGACTATATTATGTAGAACAGAGTAATATGTAGAATTTTATCATTCTTACTTTATTTTACTGTTATTTTATTTTTGTCTTTCGGTTCATTTTATCACCTTATTTTACTGCATTTTATATTATTGCTTTCATACTGGTATGCTTGGTGGCTGTATGATAAAATATTTACAGTAACTGCATTAAAGCAACAATAATTAAAACTGACTATTGTTTACAATAGGTGCCCCAGAAAGACTGGGACGAAATATTTGGTCCTTTGTTTTAATTTGGTGAGTTTTAAAAAGCAAAATCAATGAAATAACCCTTGCAGATGCTTAAGAAACCCATGGACCTGCCCACTTCTGGAGTATACCTTTTAACATGCCACACAAATTCCTAATGTGGCCCTTAAGTGAACAGAAGTTGTGCATTTCTGGTTTCAGGTTTGGAAATCATGCTAAACTGTGGATCAGCTAAAACTGAACTAATGGGGCAAATGTCTGATGTCAACTGAAAACCAAAATTTTCAAAACTGATACTTAAAAAGCCCTTTCAAAAGACTAAACAGTTCACTATTTTCTGACCACTTGCTTTTTTAGTAGGCTTCTTGCCATGGCTCATTGACAAGGTTAGCCTCTTCTGGGAATTACGTGTTATGTATTTCTTGGACAATATTTTTAAAAGATGTCTGACAACTGCATATGTTATCATTATTAAGTATATAGTAGATTATGATATAGAGAAAAATGTGTACAATATGCAGGGGTCTATCAGCAAGCACACTATCTTAAACTTACTCATGCAGTGAGGTAGATATATTCACTCAGCACAAGATAAGACATGTAACTAAGAGAAAACAGGGAGGGTTTAGATTTTTTGTATTATTATTATTATTATTATTATTACTATTATTATTACTATTATTATTATTTAGAGGGGCAATGAAGGAAAGGGAATGGAATCCAGGGGGACCCTGCTTATGTTATGTTCTTAAATAGCATTTCTCCAAGCTCTCTGATAGGCAGGATTTGTGGAAGTGATAACATAAATTGGAAGTGATAAAACAGATATTCACATTTATATCTGAAATGCCATCGTATCTCTCATTCCCACCACACCTGAGCTTTGTCCATATGTGGAAGGACAATTGCAAGAGTGATTGGGACTGTGCAAAGATAGAAGGTCTGTCAAAACAGCTTTCAGATCTCTCTAAAGTGATTCAGAGATGCCTGGTGTGATTTGATGCTTCAAATCGATTCAAAGATTGTCATTAAAAAGATGATTTTACTGAATCTCCTTTGAAACAACTCATTTTTCAAAGCTTCATGCAGCTATAATATTTTGGAGTTTTGAGAACTTGAGTGAATCCATTTCTGTTAATTACAAATCTATCTTTCTTCTCTTTTAAAAAACAGTTTCTACTCAGAATGTTAAAACTGAAGACATTATATTCTTTGGAAGGTAGGAAGGAAGGATTTAACATCCACATAAGGGGCACTGCAAATCATCTATAATACAACCATTTGGTACACAGTCATAGATCCTTATTATCCCCTAAGAAGGTGATTTTGCTCTTGTGTTCACTTTTTATTGTCTAAACTGGAATACCTGCTTTTCAAGTTATAGGGGCAGACAGAGCCCATCACAATTGTGCATAGATTTGTCATAAATTTATAATGAACTGTAGTACAGACCAAATCTGATACTTAGGAAAGACTAGAATTCAACTATACAGCATGCATCCATGTTTAATCTGCAGTTCAGAGATCAAAAATGGGTGGGTTGAAATAGATCACTCTTGTAGACTTTGGAGAATAGCAACAAAATAAATCACTGTTATAACTATATAAGACTGCTTCCTTTATGCTACATGATAATCATATCTCACTGGCTTCTTCTAACCTTGTTACAAGGTTTTCTGTTGAAATAATCTAGAATCAGCAAAAGAAGAGAGCATTCTTGATCCAACTGTTAGACAAATCTCAGCATTTATCTCCCAAAGTGTACACCTAGAAAAGAGCTCCATGTAGGTAGATTTGTTAATGACTCAACTTTTGTTTCCTTCCCCTTACCTCTGAAATGTTCTATGTGTAGAAAATCAAAGCAAAGTGGTGATATTATTTCATTATAAATGCATCTGATCAGTCATTGAGGTTGTAGATTTAGTTCTGATCTGTATAGATGGGATTTATTTGCTTTATGCAGTTGCAAAATCTTTCTGAAATGGTTCAGTTTAACTTATGATTTGGGACTTGACTAAATCTGATGAACATCCTTATTGTGTATCTATATTAATACATTTTAAAGAAATGCCTAGCCTATCATGGCAAAATATAACTATTTTCCCTCCTGGATGGTTTTATTAGACTGCAAGGATATGCAAATCTTTCTTAAAGTTTGTGTTCTCTCTGTGTGTGTCTGTTTATTAAATCAACTCTTCCTGGTTTTTTATGAATTTAACCAACTGAAAATCTGAATATTGTGCGAAGTTTCTGAACACAAAGTAGTTTATTCACCTCTCTAATTATTTTTGAGTCACTGATGTATTTGAGTTTCCATTCCATCAAATAAAAATATTTGGAGGTAACACACCATAATCTCACATGTAAATTCACTTAACTCATTAGACAATGGACTTTTCATCTGTTGTTCTTCAGCTTCGCAGGTAAGATTTTTTTACATGCTCTGTTTGGACTGTATTGTAGAAAACAAATGGAACCATTGCCATTTTAGTTCATTCCTTTTCATCTGTAATTGAAAGGGCTGCATCAAGTTGTCTTCTTTGTTTTTATGACTGTAGTGCATTTCAAAGATGGTTGTAGCCTTGCCTTCAGGGCCAACTAAGGTAGGAAGAAGCTGCCATAGCTATTCATGGTGTACCTAAATAACCATTAATTTCATCATCTGTCATAGAAAATGAGGGATTGGTGGCATAATACATGGGGCAGGAATATCTCTGCTCCATCTGAACATCCAAATAACCAGTAGATGTAATGGGCTGGGAGAACAACCTTGAGGAAGAGCCACAATCAAGACAATGGTCAGATAAGAGAAATTTGAGTCCAAAGCAGAAATGTAATTTGAGAAAACATCTCAGACTTGATTCTCTCTAGTTTTCTTGCAGGTTCTGTTACAGTAGCCCTATAATAAAAGTAATATTAGTATTCATAACTTTGATTTCCTAGTCTAGTCTATCTTGAAGGGCTGACATCAGCTATGGCTATTCCAAAAGTTGTAGTCATAAAGATAATGAAATGGTATCTTAAAAATGGGATTTTTCTTAATTTGCTTTCAGAAATATAACAATGTCTATATACCTTTATGACATACTAATGGACTTGCAAATATTCCTAGGGCAGAACATTCCATCTTTTTCCCCATATTTGTTCTAACATATCTGGAACATGCCAGAA
The DNA here is from genome assembly GCF_059951505.1 of Python bivittatus. Lineage (NCBI taxonomy): Eukaryota > Metazoa > Chordata > Lepidosauria > Squamata > Pythonidae > Python > Python bivittatus. The sequence continues at coordinate 64,155,358 of NW_028277030.1, read as the reverse complement.
ACCACAAATATGTTGGAGAGTCCATAAGTGAAGCAATAGTGTCCTTAAATAAGCAGTAATCTTATGTGGGAATCTGTGATGGATAGCCTGAGTGGGGAAGATTCTGGAATGGAGCTTCAAGGTTGTCAGGAGGGGAAAGAGTCATTCAGGGGAAGCACCTCCTCAGCGCGCAACAAGGCTGTGGGAAAACGAAGAGGATGAGGCTGGCTCCTCCCTAGAGCCTCACGGAGGATATTTTCTAGTAGCTGTAGATAAGTTTAGTCTGGCGAGATTCTTTACAGTTCCTTTATTGACTATTTAATAGTCAATAAAAGAACTGTACTGAACTGGAGGGCCTTGTTGTGATTCTCAGGCTGAACCTGACAGAAGCAGATGGTTAAAATATTAATGTGCATTTCTACAATTGGTTTTACACAATTCATTCCCCAACATCCCCAGTAGATACTATAGTTGCTATCCTGTGGCATTTTACTTACCATACAGTTTTTGCTGCACATGTTTCTGCTTCCTGTTTCTTTTATACTTCTACTTCCCAGAAAGTACCACTGGACAGTGGGTTCTGGTGCTACAACGGCACCCCCATCTCTACATTATATATTTTCCCAAGTGTTACTTCAGAAAGTGTCTATTTCATTCCTATGTTATCATGAGAAGATACTTCTTCACTGAGGATTATATAAATTAGAGTTGTTGTACCAACTTTGTCAAAATGAAGGTTGAAATACATTGCAGGGTTCCTCCTCAGGTAAAAGGCTAACACTTACTGAGACTTAAAACCATCTAGTTTGTCAATAGGATTGAGGACGAATCTAAAAGTTTACCTTCAGGAGAAAAGTATTATTTTGCAGCTAGCTAAAAGAGTTTTGATATGCCCAGTGACAATTATCTAGGGTTGCACACCCCTAAAAGAAACTAATGCATATAAACCTTGTGTGTTCATCACTTTAAATCTGAATATGTAGTTACAAACCAAAACAATTCAAGTAGCTGTCTTCTACACATCACAGCTCCATGTTTACAACTCAGTTCTATCTGATATTACTTGGAAAGCAAGAGGAGAGAGGGGGGAAAAATCCAATCTTTTCCATATGGCTTCCTTCCACTTAGGTTTTCACAGGATCACAAGTTTAGATGAAATTGGTCACTTACAGTTATTTTCTACATTTGTTTGTCATTTGTTGGAATGCACAAATATAGACGTGCAAATTGGTAGTAGTATTGAACAACCATATGATTGGAGGAATAGCCCTCTTTCCATTCCCACTGTATTGCCATGCATTAGAGTACAAGCAAGCACAGCTTGTAAGTTGTGTCATTCCTCTGCCATTCACCCATTGACTGTGAACTTAAGAAGGACCCTTCCTTGAGATGTGAGAGAAATTAATTCAGTCCACACTTCAATCTTCACTTACTCTATTCACATTTTGTGAATAAATACTAAAACCCACATTTCAGGTGAAAAGGTGGATTGTATTAAGAAAAAATGCTTTAAAAATGTGTGTAATTAAGAAAATAGCCTACCCAAAGAAAGTATATTTCATGAAAAAGATTTCCTGCAGATTTGGGGAGGGGGTAATTGACCTAGAAATGGAAAGAAAGAAAGAAAGAAAGAAAGAAAGAAAGAAAGAAAGAAAGAAAGAAAGAAAGAAAGAGGGAGGGAGGGAGGGAGGGAGGGAGGGAGGGAGAGAGAGGGAGACATTGTGTGGGGGGGAGGGAGAGAGGGGGAGGGAGGGAGGGAAAAATCAAACTTGATAGATTCACTATCTCTTCTACTATTGCTCTTTTATTACAGCTGTGCTGGTCATAAGATCTTTATTATATGAATAGAAGAGATATGTAGCTCAGGGTTGAACTGTGGAGTCCTTGGTACTCTCTGAACTTGGTTGCTTGATTGCAGACATTTCATTACCTAACTAGTAACATCATCAGTGCTGTGAGTGTGGTATTTACTCCCTGTTTATATACAGTAGCTTGCCCTGCCAGTGTTGGTGGGGTGTGGTTTTCTTCTTGGTAGTCAGCCATCAATAGACACATAGAGATAAACCACATTTACAAACCATTCAAAAGAAACAATAAGAAAGGAAATAAAAAGGCCAGAACACATCTTCTCCATCAGCCAACACCCAGATAAACAGGGATTAACACCAGACAAACAATCAAGCAGAAAACAATACCCTAATCAAGGAACTACCAAGGGAAAAACCGCACCCCACCAACACTGGCAGGGCAAGTTACTGTATATAAACAGGGAGCAAACCCCACACTCACTCGCACTGATGATGTTACCTAGTTGGATAATGAAACATCTGCAATCAAACAACCAAGCTCAGAGAGAAGCAAGGACTCCACAGATCGTTGTTATGTTAATAAAGCTGGGCGCCCTTCCATCCTTACTTCAGTTCACAGAGGAGGTAGAGTAACTTCCTACCCACTAGTTGAAGCCCCTCCCATATGAGCCTTCTGAAGCTATCAAGACGTTCCTGGCCACTTCCTCCTTTGAAAACCAAATGCCAAAGTTCTATGCAATTTGAAAGTTGAATCTTTTCCCGGGGAATTGTTTCTACAATGATTGCCAATTTTCTGCTTGAGAGCTTTATGATCCAGCCTGAGCCTTTTGTTAGGTCCTTTCTACTGCTAGCACCTCAGGGACATTTGATAAAGTGCAGCAATTGCACACACAGACACCCGTACGATGCCTGTTAACATTTGCAGAACAAACCTCTGCTGCTGCTGGAAGGTAGGTATATAAAGGGTGAAGAGGAGATGTGGGACAAGCAACAGAAGGAATTAATAATCAAACCAAACAGTTTGAACTTACGGTGGGAGATATAGCTATGCTATAATTAAGTTATAAGATAGCAAACCATTTATTAAGCATGATAAGGGTACAGCTAGCCATTATGGGCTGCAGAAACCCAGATGATTGCTAAATAACAGCAAAGAGATCCCTAAAACTCTCTTGTAGCACTTGTAAAGGCTTCATTTATTAACAAGCGCAACAACAGCCACAAAATAGTCAAACGCCATCAAGAAATGAAATATTATTCCCAGAACCTTATCCTCAGAAGAAATAATCATTTCAAATCCAGTTTTTTGAAGCACAACATGCTGAGGTAATTTCTTGACACACTTGAAAACTGCTGCTCTGGAGTATTTGCTAAATGGAACCATCTATGCTAAGATTTAATCTCTTAAATCAGAGGCAAATGCAGAAGGAATAATATATACCTTGAGGCTCAGCAGGAATAATAGTAAAAAATAAAGGGGGGGGCAGTAATCTGCCACTCACACATGAAGTGGTACTGTAGCAATATTTAATACATATAACATTCCTATGTGATGGTTGCAAGCTGGCAACTTAAATGTGATGCAATTTAGTTAACAAGCCACAAAATTGGGAAGGTGAGAAAAATAAGCCCTTTGAAGGCCCTATGAGATGTAGATTCTACGTACACAGAAAGATCCATTAGAATACATATATAGCAAAATTGAGATTAACCTAATTGTGTTCAAGATAAACTAGGAAAAGAACACGTAACATTGCTGTCTTGAGATAATTTGTTCATGGCAAAGTGGAGTCAAAACCTTGGAACCTGATTGTGATGGTCTTGTAATCTTTTCAGCTTAAAGCATATTAAGTAAATGTTGCAGTTTGAAAAGAGATTGCTGAAAATAGCAGACATTAGTTCTAAAATATTCTTATACAAAAAGACACCATCATACAAACAATACGTTGACAATATCCCTTTCTTTTACCTGATTTTAAAGATAAAATATTTAAGGCAATATTTTCCCTTCAGTTTTCCATGATAGAAGTTCTGGTGAATTTAGTATGTCTGTGACTACAAGGTAGCATTCTTCGGTTGTCTCTAATTTGTCAGATTGTTTAGATTAATTTAGAGACCATGTGAAGATTTTAGCGATCCACTTGTTCTCCTTTTTCTCTTAAATTGTTGGAAGTAATAGCATAGACTATTTGTCCAGAACTCTGGGCAAAAGATATGTGAAAAACAGCCATGATCACCAACTGCCCTCTGTGCAGGACCCCTGAAGGTAGAGAGGGGAAGGTGGACATCATCTATCATAAAACCCTGTTTGTTTTTCAATATTTATTTTATTTATTTTCTGGATGTTATGGTGCTTGTAAGCCACATTCTCAGTGTCTGCATTAGAAATATGAGATCCCTGCTGAAGATTTCTAAACCTAAGCCTCAGCATTTTGAGGACAGCCAGGGTTACATTTTTGCACCTTTTCTAAGGAACTGGGAATGCATAAGAAACTTGACAGTCAAGTTAACTTTTTCTCATCTTCCTTCTAAATGCAATTGGCAATATCTATTTGGACTTTGTAAAAAAAATGTGAAGTTTCTTTTCTGCTTTGGTTCATATAACTTATCTTATAACTGTGGGACATGGTTCATAGGAGACTAACTTAAAGTCAACCATTGCCATGTTGAGAAGTAGCATTTATTTATACACGCACACACACACACACATTTTTTTCTTAAAAGTTTTACAAAGAATGTAAAAACTAGCACAAACTAATAAAGAGTAGAAACAGTAAAAAAGAAAGAAAAGAAGAGAGAGAAAAAGCAAAAAAAGAAAACAATAGAAAGAAGCTTCTGATTTCCTTTGCAGCAAATATAGCTACAATTGCAAAATTATCTCTTACTCTATGGTTACAAAAAAAGCTTACTTTTTTCTATTATCCATTTTTTTTCTAATCATCAAAACCACAAATCATAAATGCTTTTTTCTGTTTCATGCAAAAAATCTATAAGAGGTTCCAGTCAACCATAAATGTAGATATTATTTTTTCTCTGATCAAAGAGGTTAATTTAGCCATCTCTACAAGTTCCATCATCTTCACCAACCAATCCTCCATTGTAGGTAGTGTCAAACTTTTCCACTTTTGAGCATATAACAGTCTCACTGCAGCTGTCATATAGAAAAACAGAGTTCTATGATGTTTTTCTAATTGCTTGTCCATTAGTCCCAAAAGAAAAGTCTCTGGTTTCAGTTGTATTTTAACTTTAAAATTTTTTTGAATTAATGCATGCATTTGTATCCAGGTTTTGTTTTTTTTGCTTTTTTACATGTCCACCAAATGTGATAAAACGTCCCTTCATGTTGTTCACATTTCCAGCAAAGATTCGAAGTACCTTTATACATTCTAGACAATTTCTCTGGTGACAGATACCAACGATACATCATTTTATAAAAATTCTCTTTAAGGCTAGAACATAATGTAAATTTCAGTCCTTTCAACCACATATTTTCCCATTAGTCCATTTGTATATTATAGCCAATTTTTTAGCCCTTTTTATCCTACATTCTTTCACTTGTTCTTCTGGCTCATAGTTCAGTAAAAGTTTATACATTTTAGCAATAACATGTTCATCATTAGTACATAATTCTATTTCAAACCCAGTCTTACTTTGTTCAAAGCCATAAAATCTTTTATCCACTTTAAACCTTTCTGTTAATTGTACATAAGAAAACCATTGACAAGAATACCTTTCTGTTATCAAATCTTGTCTTGATTTCATTTTACATTCCCTTTGAGAAAATTCTAGTACATCTCGGTAGGTTAACCATTTAACCTTATCATTTCTTGTCTATAAAATGCTTCTTGTGCTGACAGCCATAAAGGTGTTTTCGGGCAAAACCTAAGTTTATATTTATTCCATACTCTAAGAGTAGCCCGTATAACATAATGACGTTTAAAATCTATATTCACTTTGGCTTTATCATACCACAGATATCCATGCCACAGAAATAGCATGACATTGTTGATATTGGTGTAGCTCAAATCTCTGCATCACAGAAGAAGTGGAGTTTGAGGGTTAACAGTCCAACACCACAGCTTTCCCACTCCTTCCTTGAAGATTGCATGCAAACAAATCTAGGAGCTTTTTCTCCTTTCTCTCTCTCTAATGACTGTGCAGCCAGGAACACAAGTCTACATAAGGAAAACAAAATCAGCTCATTGGTTCTTGCTGGATCCATAAGCATCTTTTCAAAAATAAACACAAATAAGTACATAAAATTGCATTAATAGCCATTTCATACATAAAACTGACCTATTTGTCAATAAATATATAAAGGAAATGACAATTTGATTTGTATAACCATGAACAACATACATTGTGGAATAATCAGTTAAAAATAATAACTAAGTCTGGCTTTTTGTTCAATGGTATCTTTCAAACATTATTACTTTATATCAATTCTGTTCTGAGAAAGCCATCTTTAAAATTTTTCCAGAATTATTTTAAATTTGATTAATCTCAGAGGACTTCTTGGCAATACATTCAACTTAGGAATTTGATATTTGGTTTATCTGAGCTAGATATAATTGTTGCTTCTGAAGTTGGAGAATGGATAGAGGTCCTGGAAGAATTAATGATACTTCTAAACCTTTATAAGAAGCTAAGGGAAGTTGATGAAATTGATATTAATTATTTAAATGACTTTTGGAATAAGAAGCTTGAATGTCCTGTCCTGTAACACCACTGCAAGAGGAGGAGGAGGAGGAGGAGGAGGAGCAGGAGGAGGAGGAGGAGGAGGAGGAGGAGGAGGAGGAGGAGGAGGAGGAGGAGGAGGAAAGGGGGAAGGGGGAGAAATTAGCTTTCTATGAACTTAAAGTGATGAGGATGATGATGACACAACAACAACAATAATAATGCCTTTTAGGATACTAGACACCTCACATAATGTTCAACAGGAATTCATTACAATGACCCTGATACTGGAGATGTAACTCCGGAGTTGGAAATTCATTACAATCACCCTGCTCTTGGGGATGTAACTCAGGAGTTGGAATATTAACACATATACTTTTACTTGTCATATTCTTGTTGCATTCTAATTGACATTAATAGGATTGCTACTATGGCCAGGTCCACATGTTTTGCTTGGCCCATCACCGGAACAGGCCACCCACCACTCCCTGAGTGCAGAACTGTTTGATGACACCCTCCTCCCACTCCCTGCCTGCTGCAAAATTCACCCAGCCTGTGAATGTGTCTTCCTGCTTTGATTCCAGTGTCTCCTGGCCAGAGCCGTCATACGCCCTGCATAGCTGAGAGGCTTCAGGGCTACGTTCCATTCTACTAGAAGCCCCAGCTCTGACTGACTGCAGTGTCTGGCATGTTCCCTCCCTTCCAGCAATTGCTTGCTGCCCTGGGCAGCTATCTGGGACTTGGCTGCCAAGTTCAACCCTAACTAAATTTAAACCTTAACTGAATTTAAACCTTCAGTTAGGTTTAATTCAGCTATCTGCTGATTAGCAGGTTTGTTTTTGCTTTTTAATAATCTTGTGGTTGATTCAACAATGCCCCATTAAGTCAGTGGATGATCATCAACTCTGCGATCTCATGCTCTGTTCAACCTTAACATATCCCAGTGGGCACTCTTTCCATTTCTCCCCAAGCTGGGTGAAGCATGCTGTCTTTGCTTTCCCACCTCCTGCAAAGCTTCCCTTCCTTTCCCTTTATTTTTTTAAACATTTAAGTTGCAAAGTAGGAACATTGCTACATTCCAGTAGAAGGGAATATATGTAATTCAGGGTTGAACAGTTGGGTTCTTGGTGTTCTCTCAGCCAAATGTTCCCTGAAGACATTTCACTACAAGGCTAAGTAACATCATCAGTGTGAGGGAGCACTGGCATTTGCTGGCTAGCTATATACACAGTAGCCTGCCCTGCCAGTCTTGAGGGAGGTGTGGCTTTCTCTTTGGTGGTTCCTTTATTAGGATATTGTTTCCTCCCTGATTGTTTAGCTGATGGAATTTCCTGCTTATCTGGGTGCTAGCTGCTGGGTGGGGTGTGTTCTAGGCTGTCTGTTTCCTTCCTAGGCTTTTGACTGTGTTGGGTAAGAGAAATATTATACAACTATGAAAGAAGAAATTGACACCCACTTTACAGCAATGGACTGTTGATAGTTCTCATTTGTTTGTATTTCTATTCAACTTTTTTCAACAAAAGGACAAGGAAGGAGACTTGCAGGTAACATGGGCCATCTTTGTAGAGCTATTGCGTCTACAACATAATTTATGGCTACTCTCCCCTTTTTTCCTTTATGTGTTGCTATACTTAACAATGTTGAGGTTATGTTTGTTCTTTACTGTTGCTTTATGTATTAGTATTTTTCTTCTGTTTAATTAGTTTAGTATAATAGCATGAAATAAAATGTTTAAAAGTCATTGATTTGGCCCATGACCATAGCAAGCCAATGAAACCCCAAGTAGAAGTTTTGATTCTACTTCATCCCAGTTCCTAAGAAATCCCCCATTAGTGAGCTGAATGACTACAGACCTGTTGCACTGACATCTGTGGTCATGAAGACCTTTGAGAGGTTAGTGTTGGCTCACTTGAAAGCCATCACGGATCCCCTGCTAGATCCACTGCAGTTTGCTTACCGTGGAAACAGGTCAGTGGATGATGCTGTTAATATGGCCTCGCACTATATTCTGCAACACCTTGAATTTCCGGAGTCTTACGCATGAGTTCTTTTTGTGGACTTCAGCTCAGCATTTAACACTATTATACCAGAAATTATTTACAACAAACTGATCCAGCTTACTGTGCCTGACCATACCTGTAGGTAGATAATCAGTTTTCTAACAGGTAGGAAACAACACGTGAGGTGAGGCAAAACTACATCCTCTATAACTGTCCGGTTTGATTCGGCAACCAAACAGGACAGACTCAGACTCCAACGGATAGTTAAGTCTGCAGAAAGGATAATTGCAACCCGCCTGCCTTCTATTGAAGAACTGTATACTGTGAGGGTCAAAAGGAGGGCAGAGAAGATATCTGCAGACTCTTCCCATCCTGGATATAAACTGCTCCAACTTCTTCCTTCAGGACGGCACCACAGAGCACCATATGTTAAAACATCTAGATATCGGAATAGTTTTTTCCTTTGTGCCATTGCTCTGTTAAACACTACATGGCTCGATATGTGCTGGACAGTGGCTTCTCCCTTTGAAAAAGTTATTTTACTGTGCAGTGTTACTGTTTATTATTTTTCTGTTGCTATCCAAATGCACTGTTGATCTTGCTGTTCATCACCGAAGACAAATTCCTTGTATATATTTTATACTTGGTCATTAAAGTATTTTGTATTTGTATTTGATTGCAGTCTCTCACCACCCACCTCCCACAAACATTTAGCCAAATCTATATGCCTCCTTCTCCCTCCGTTTTCTTTCTGTTCCAGCCCAAGTGGCAAACCCACCATTCTAAATCTTACTAGCCCCACATAATCTTATCCTGCTTTCAGTAGAGCCTTATTTTTCATTCCTGCCCTTTCCGCAATGTTGCACAGCACTGGAAGGTCCCTGATGGGTGTTCCTGTCTGCTGAACTCTTACCTCCACAGGATATCACCAGCTTGATTGTACCAACCAACCAATCACCTCAAAATGCACTTTTTGTTTTCTATATGAACATGCCATTTGCTGCTTAACTTTGTTTCCTTTTCTGTGGAAGGAATGGCATTTGGGCTTTTTGGATCTGAAAGATGATGCTGTCTTCATAGCTTATACCCCAACCCCACCCTACTGTCCCCTCCTCACAGATGGAATGATTTACGAGCAAATGTAATTCATGCTGCAAGCATTTTTCTGTCAAATGGTGGATAAAGCTACCACACAGGCCGTAAAACACAAAAACTCTTTCCAAAGAACAAGGCTGCAGGAACAGGAGTTCTGGTCTCCCTTGCAACCAAAGGAGGACTGAGGGATGGGCCCAAAGGTCAGAGACCAGATGGAAGGGGTCTGTTCCAAGCAAACCCAGTAGAAGCCTGTGCAGCAATGCCATTTCAAGTCATCTCCCCAACACACATCAGTACCTACATTGCCCACATAGAGCAACTTGAGCTAGGATAGGGGAAATGAACCACTTTCAGTGGGGAGCACTAGAAGCCAGGTTCAGACTGTCCAAGCTGTGGGCTGACCTTGAGATGCAGGCAGAGGCAGGGAGACATGCTCTAAAAATGGTTGGTGAGTTGTGCTTATGACAGAGTGAGGAAGCTGTGTGGATGTGGCCTTAGATCAGAGTAGCATCAAGGGAGAATGAGGGAGAAAAAGGATCTTCAACCAGTGATGAGCATTCCCTTGTGCTTTGAAAAGAATCAAATGAAACTAGGCTTTCTTTGGTTGGTGGCAAAAGCTACCAGCAGACCCTGGAAGAGAAGAATTTAAGAGTGTTGCTGGGATGACAGCAGAGAGAAGAAAAAGGAAAGGTAATGTCAATGGATCTCACACAGTTTTCTAATCTAATCTAATCTAATCTAATCTAATCTAATCTCATGGAGATTTAGAGCAAGATAAGCCTCTCAAATAAGAAAGAAGATATATAAGATATTTCCCTCTTTTGAATGAATTGCTCTTCCTCAGAGAGCTCATTTAAGGCAGAGGCTTCAGTTTGTAGGTAGATCAGAAATATTATCACTATCTAAACTCCAGAGCTGGTCCTGCATAACTTTACTGCTACCCTGTAGCTCAGAACACCTTGGCAAATTCTTATCTAGCTTTGCATGCTACCCTACATCACCTAGCTATCTAGCAAAAATGTAATATTTAAAGATCAGAATATTAATGCATATCAAAATTATACACAGCCTGCTATGGTTGTTTGATCAAGAATAAAGCAAAACCCAAACCGAGAAATTGTGTCACCTGAGACACAGGAAAACAAGGATAAATATGTGCTTCTTGAGGGCAGAGCAAAGTGAATGATAATTATGAACAGACTATATCTATCTATCTATCTATCTATCTATCTATCTATCTATCTATCTATCTATTTTATCCCCTCTTTTTTTTTCATATACAACTCAAGGTGGCAAACATACCAATACTCCTTCCTCCTTTTATTTTCCCCACCCTGTGAGGTAAGTTGGGCTGAGAGAAAGTGTCTGGCCCAAAGTCCCCCAGCTGGTTTTCCATGCCTAAAGCAGGACTAGAACTCACAGTCTCCTGGTTTCTAGGCCAACACCTCAACCACTACACCAATTCCCCCCCCCCACCAAACCTGATGTAAATGAGACAGAGGCCTACCTTATAGGTTTATTGATATGAAATCATATGAACACATTTTTAAAAAACTTATAAAATGTAGTTATGGAGACAAGATTTGTAACTGATGGCTTCCTCTGTCATGATTACATGGACATTTACATTTTAGTCTCTTTGCTCACACAGGTATAGTGTATAAGGATCACATGTCTCACCCCCCCCAAAAAAAAGAAGACACCAATTTTTATTTTATCCTCTGAATATGTCAATGAATATCTATACATGAACATTTAAAAATAACTACTATAATTTAGAGAGACATACAATGTACCCCATTATAATGTGGAAGCTGGTGATCACTGGACCTGTGTGTTGATCCATCCAGCTGCCCAACTTGATAGGTAAATTCAATATCCCAAGATGTACTTTCTTCTTATGGTTCTATATCTTTATATCAGAACTGAATTAGACAGATCTTCAGGTGAAACAGGACACACAACCTGAAACCTTGGACTGTGTGCACCCACCTAAACTCAACTGTATTTTACTAATTTAATGTACTTCTAAGTGCATTGAAATGAAATCAAGCTTCTGTTCTGGCACTAGCCATGTGCTGCTCAAAATTCAAACGCAGCCCTTAGCCTGAAAAAATTATGCAGCCCTGAAAGAAGTGATGTTACAGTATAAGACATGTTGCCATTTTGGTGTAAACTTGTCTTAGACCTTTTTATGAACATATGGGAGATGGAGATGAGGATGGCAGGTTTTCATATATGCCAAGGAATTTGAGCTCTGTTGCTTTACTTTCCAGTGATGGAGATCATGCCAATTCTTATTTTCCAGACACGTCCATATGAAATTACAGTCTGTTCAGTGCAGTGTTTCATGTTCCCAAAGGTAATTTTACATTCTCATATGCATAAGAAGAGCACTTCCCAAGCTATTTCCTGGAACTATTTGTCATCCCCAAGGATGATACTATAGCAAGGATAAATTAGGATTTAGCCATAATTTCTTCTACTAGCCCAGACCAGTTTTCACCATATAAAAATGGTGGGTTTTTTATGTTTGCAGTTGGCCAAGTTCATGTCATATTAGCTGCAACTACCAGATTATTATTCCAAGTATGCAGTGAACTGTTTACTTCATCTGTTTCTGAAGGTCCTTTGAGGTTACCTTTTTTATACTTGTTTATATTGCGGGATTAGTTTGCTTCTTTGTTTTTTATATATATTTCTTCATTCAAGTTTAAAGAAGAAAGATAAAAACTAACAAAAACTAATATTTAAAATAAAGGGAAGGAAAAGAAGAAGAAAAGTGATAAGAAAAAGACAAAGACAAAGACAAAAGTACAGAAAAAAAAGAAAGAAAATATAAAGAAGTGACTTCCGATTTTCTTTCACAACAGTTATAAGTACAAATGTAAATTAACCTCTTACTCTTATTGTTACAGCACTACTTACACTTTTTCTACAATCTATTTTTTTCCCTAATCATCAAAACCATATATCGTAATTTCATTTTTTTCTGTTTCACATGAAAAATCAGTAAGGGGTTTCCAGTCAGCATTAGACAATGTTTTGTCTCTAATCAAAGCTGTCGATTTGGCCATCTCAGCAAATTCCATCATCTTCACAATCCATTCCTCCATTGTGGGTAAAGTCGACTCTTTCCACCTTTGTGCATATAATAGTCTTACTGCAGTTATCATATATAAAAACAAAGTTCCTTGTTTTTTTCGCAACTGTTTATCCACCAGTTCCAAAAGAAAGGTCTCTGGTTTCAATTGTATAATAATCTTTAAGGGATTAGTTTGCTTCTTTGGACTTCAACTGAATTTGCTCTTTTTCTTCTCAAATTTCTTCATGCTAATCTAACTTATTTATCTCTTCCCGGGACTTCTGGTGGAGGAATGGCAAACTAAACATGTCTCTGTAAATGCAGAGATGACGATTGCAACAAAGACTGAAGAACCAGTGAGTAGACCAGTTCTTTGGAACCTCTCCAGACAAGGAGAGGATGGGAGATTGCCCACATTGCTCCGGATGGCTGCTTCTCATGAGGGGCCGCATTTCAGTGGTCTCCCATGGGCTTGAATGCTGGGAGACAAAGGGATCAATCACCAAGGTCACAATGTGGCAGAGTCTTTTAAAGGATGCTATTCACTAACCTAATCAATTTAACTATCTTAAAGCTATTAGAAATCTTCAGAATGATGAGTTTGAAAAGCTACCTGGTGAGTCTATCTTCACTTCTGAACAAAAGAAAAATTAACTATAAGTTTAAGAACTTAAAGAATTTGAAATAAATGTCAAAAAGCTAAATAAGATTTTGAACCAGGAAAGTTAAGGGTCCAGACAAATTTGGAATATTAAAAACTTTTACTATAAGATTTTGGAACTAACTATATAAAATAAACAGGTTTTCAAGAGAACTAGAATTATTTTGTCTACTGTAGGTCATAACAGAGATTAGAGATCTTATGATTTAAATTGGACATTAAAGGGGACTAAAGATTTCAAGCAAAAAGAAAAAAAACCTCTCCCTCTGGTTTGGATTTGGATTTGGATTTACAAACTAACACAAAACATTGTAACATTTGAAATATTAAAAGAGATCTTTGAAGAATGGGGTCAGAAATTAGTAGCCACAATATCAACAATATTAGTAACCATGTCTGCTATGGATAGATTATATTTAAAGGATGTTAATGAAGGAATGACAGATGAGAAAGAAATCTGATGCAGAAATAGTGGAATCAGAAATATTGGATAAAAAAAAGTGTGGATTAGAAGATAGAAAATGTATTAAAGTGGAAATGCAAGTGGCAGGCCAAGAGAATGACCCAGATAAGGACTCCTTACTGGATATACAGAAGAAGCTGGCTGAAGTTTTAAACATTAAAGGGGAAATGCAAATGACAAAGCAAGAGAATGACCTGGACAATGTATTTTTATTGGATTTACAAAAGAGGCTTGCTAAATCCTAAAGCCTATGCGATGGGATAAAAAAGAATTGAAGAGAGATCAAATCCTGTGACAATATTTGAATGAACTAAAGATTAAGATTTTCAGAGGTAAAAGGAAGGAATATAAAGTTGGTTTATTTGACCAAGGTTACAATAAGACACTTTTTAATGAAATTCTGGCAACCCTTTACTGACTTTTTGCTAACACCGGGACTGAAAAGTTGATGTCTTATGGATTTGCTTATAGACAAGGGATAGGTTATGGGAAGAAGACATATCTGTTTGGAACCTTATGGGGGGTGAAGAGCTACCAAACTTTTTATATTTCTTATTATGAAGATTGGAAGTCACTTCTTTATATATTTCTTTTCTTTTTCTTAATTTCACTCTTTCCTTTTCTTTCTTCTTTCCTTTTTCTTTCTTTGCACTTTTTACTCTCTTTTTTTACTTTCCTTTCTCTCTCTGAGTTTAGTTTGTGTTAGTTTTTATTACTGTAATTAAAATCTTTAATAAGAATTATATATCTCTTTATTTATCTCTTCCCACCCTCATCATTTAAATTCTTCAAACGATTTGACTTTGCACTTTCTGTTTCTTCTCTCCTAGGCAATATGAGCCTCAAGGAATGCTGAAGAAAATAATTAATTAGGATCATCTCAACCTATAGCTTTTATTTTCACATATTTTCACATCTAATCAGAAGGCTAACTACTGTTGGGGGGGAAAGGAAGGATCATCCACAGGAAACAACAAAGCAAAAATGCTGAATGTTTCCAGCAGGGAGATAAATGTTCACTTCAAAGTTTAAAAAAACCTGAAGTAAATATTCAGTTAATTCTTCCTAAGTGTGAGAACCCCCTGAAATATAAGCCAAGCACGAATGTCTAACGTCTCAGGAGATTATACTGTTAGATTCAGTAACCTTCTCAACAAAGCTATCAAGGCTAATGGTAACATTAAAAGGAGAATGCAAATCAAATGGGTTCCCTGAAGCAATTTATATCCAGGCAGCATACAGGAGCAGAAGTTATATTCTGAAAATTAACACCTAGTCAGAAGGGAATAAGGACAAGAAAGGCACATTCATGCATAGAAATATGGATCAAAAAGCCCTTCCTTCTTTGGATTAACTTCTGAATATAAAGTATATCAGAAAATCAGAGGTCATGGTATCCATATGTTTTCAGGATTTACACACTACATGTTTTCCATGAAGAAGATCAGATTCTGGTACTCTAGTTAACTGGTCGAAGAACAGACCATGGGAAGAAGTTTTCCACCTGAGAACTTGACAGTTCAAGTAAATAAAACAAGGTGATATGCACCAGTGATCTTTCTCAAAAGATCTTCAAATACTCTTATTGTATTCGTAAAAGTATTACCAGTGCCATATTGTTAAGGTAACAATTGCAGTATAATGCAGAACCTGAACCAAATTGACTTGTGACACAATAATGATGCAGATTGGAAACACACTGACTTGTAGCAGTATACAATAGTACTTGATTTCTATGTCATTCAATGCTGAGATTGTCTGCAGTTGCACCAGACTTTTCTTTTACTTATCATATATTCTGAATATTAAATAAATATCTATTGCAGCCCACGTATCTTTCTAGTTCATTCTCTGAAATCTCTATATATGAGGGAAAAAAGAAACTCTCCACGCATAAAGGAAAGGTAGCTTTGTTTACAAAGGGATATTGCAGAGGACAACAGAGGCCTGAGACTTTTGTGACAAACTTCTAATTCAGAAAAGAACATGGAAGCACATTTAACTTTTTAATCTTTTTTCTGAAGATCCCGGTGTGGGGAAGATATGTAGACCTACTCAGAAACAATATGGAATACAGGAAGTGGAAGATTTAGAAAATACAAAGTGCTCATATAGTAATGTTAAATAGCAGTTAAGAGCAGTGGAGGAGACAACAAACTGGAACTGTGTAAAGCAAACGGCACACAAGGTCAAAAGACAGATTTTAAAGAAATCCCAATTTCTTGGCATCCATTTATTGCATTACAGTAATAGATTTTTAACTGACTCACGTGCTGCTTAGATTTGAAGTTGTGATCACCAGTCAACCAATGGGGTAAGAAGATTCTATGAAAGCTTCAGTAGCTTTTTCAGAAGAGAAGCCAGAATGTCAAAGCAGCACAGAACTAGGATGACGGTTAGATTCTTCTTGCTCTGCCAAATGAATAGGGTGATGGCTTTCAGGTTTTCCTCCTGTAAGTAATGGATGTAAAGTGAAGTAAGTAATCAGAGAATGAGGAAAATGATAAAAAAAAAAAAAAAAAGGAGCTGTGTGCTTTTCCCCCTTTTCTTTGATGCGGCTCCTTCTTCATTCTAGTTTACAACTCTACTGGTAACATTATCCGCAAATGTCTTATATTTGTAATTAAATACTAAATGGTTTTAAAACCCTCTTTCATAGTATAACCAACACTTGTGTAGCACACACAGACACATAGAGACACTCCTTTGATATTTACCACCAGCATTCAGCCTTTGATCACCTGCTTTCTTCAGCAGGCTACACACATGTAAAACCACCTTTGTAAAATCCAACTTCCCCATAGGAGAAAATCTTTAAAAAGAAAAGAGCAGTAGCTTGTATTCCAGATAGGCAAGCTTGGTGCTTCTGGAAGAGCAGTGCTCTTGCTCTATATGCACTATGTTCTGCTGGCCAGAACATCACCAGAATGCTTCATGTGTAAAATATGTGATGTATGTACAGCCTCAGGACAGCATACTCTGACCCAGTCAGGATAGCAATTGAGGTCCAACCACATAGTCATTGGCTAGGGCTACCACATCTAGGCTGCAAACATCTGGACAACTACTACCTGGCAGCCAGGTAATACACAATACTTTAATCATTTGCTGCCATTTCTGTATTATTGCAGCTCAGATATGGTAATTCTGTCACCAGCCCTGGTAAAAGTGGCTGGCTAGGTGAAAGTGATGGTGGACAAATATTACTGCAACATGATGCAGGAACTAGATAGCTTCATGTGAACCATCCATCCAATGTGAATCACTCAGATGCTGCTCAGGGATTGGAAGAGACATCCGGGTGAGCGATGTAGATCTCACTAACAGCACTAGTTTGTGGGCAAGAAACATACTCCTGGTCCTCTGACTGGACAGAGCTTGGCACTGGCTGCCCCAAACTGGAGCAAACCTGTTGTCTAGACTTCCTTGGGTGGTACAGAATGGAGCATCCTGCACCATGAATGATGCTTGCTTGTGAACTTCGATTTTCAGGGTTTTTCTATCTTGCATATCCAGCTTCCAGGACATGTTTTCTATTTCCTGTTTTCCATCAGCATCTTGAGGAGCAGACAATATATCCCAGTCCTAGTAAGGTAATGTTGTTTTACTTTCCATAAGCCATCCTACTATAGGGAAGCATAGAGACTTCTTCTGTCTGAACAGTGATCAAGGTTTTCCTGGATATAGATATAAAGCTCAGTAATGAGTTCTTGCAGCATTCATTCTTGCTAGTGTTTCTTCTATAGCCATATTGTCCAACGTGAATTATAACTAATACTATGAACCATGTTGGATGTCTGTTTGATAGCTCTTTGGAGCAGTTGATATTATTTTAATGATTTTTACAATGTGATTATATTTTCATGCATTTACTACATTTAATTTAATATGACGAGGCCAACAGTTTTATATACACAATGTTAGATATATATACTAAATCTTCATTATTTCAAAGTATTAGAGATTCTATATATTATCCATGCTAGTAAACAACAAAGTGTTGAGTGGTATAAACTCCAGCACATAAAATTTGCATAAACAGTTCTACTGAGGTTGTTCTACCTGTTTTATAGAGCATAGATAACAGTGTAAAAAAATGAAAAAGTTAGTATATTAAGGAAAAGCTGGATTGTTTTAAAGCTTTGCAACAGGTTTCAATTTCCAATTTTTTATACTGAGGCATTTCATCTGTAAATCTTTGAGAAGCAATCTTAAGAGGTTTTGATGCAAATCCCCAGCTCAGTTATAAAACTGTCCTTCATAAAATTCTTAGAAACAGGATATAATTTTGTTATCCTGCTCAATCTGAATCTTCATTCTAGGTTGGGAAAGAAAATAGACATTATGTTGGCTGTTCATCTATGCGTTTGTTTGTGTGAATTTAGGGCTGAGTTCTATGCTCCAGGTTCTCAGAAACATGGTTATTTTAATTTTAATATGTAAATGGAAGATCACTCAGCATCTTCCCTTGTTACATACTGCACAGTTTAATATCTGCATGATCCAGATCTTGTTATATTAAATGCATGTTTGTAATCCCCGTAAGACATTAAATCATTTACAAGGATTAACAGGCTCCATTTTCAGGTACTGAACAACTGTATCACAAAGGATGGGAAAGGCACATTTATTTTTTTAATTACTATTACACATAGAGCAGAGTTATGCTACTTTCATTTGTCCCCAGGCTTCCATACTAAGTAATGTAATGGCCCACAAGACTCCTATTTCCCTCAATTGCCCGCAAGACCTAAGCCACAGCAGGAGATATAATTACTGAACAAGGATGACTCGCGGCTGTCTGACTTTCCACTCTCAGCAGAACAGGTGGCCCATATTCTGATCCTCTGGCAGAAAAGGCCCCTCATTTTTTTTCTAGTCAGTTCAGAGAAAGCTTTCAATAATGGAAAAGGCAAATTTGGGATCAAATGAATAAGGATATGCCTTTTCAAATATTGCACAATCAACAGAACTACTTAACTTCCCTTCACCATTTTATTTTTTATTGAATTTTACAACAAGAAAAAGGAAAGAAAAAAAAAGCCCATGAGATCATTCATTTCTCATGTATTAAACAAAACCAGCCGTACGTATATATTTATTAGGGGTGGACAATAATTTCTGTGTGCAATACTTCTGTGTATGGAACTGATGGTTTTGGATGGTATGTGCATTTCAGATGAACATATACATTTCAGATTTTTTGGATGAACATGTGCATTTGAGTTGTTTTGGTTCATCTCAGAAAGAAATAGGGCTAGTTGGTTTTAGATAAATACCAAAATGCAATTGTTTGGGGCAGGAATGATTTGGGAGGGGTAAGAACAGGAAAAGGCTAAGGCTGAGGGGTCTCCTTGCCAATGGCATGGTATGCATCAGCAGAGGGACAGAAGTTCAGAGGTGGCAGGGAAGGCTCTGAGAATATGTCAGGACCAGACCAGCCACTGAGATATGCTATACTGCAATGACAGAAAAGGAGAAAAAGAGGTGGGTGGGCTGATGAGATAATGCCACATAAACCTGGTGGCAGAGACAGGAACAGAAGGGTACTAGAAAGATGTGTGTGGGCAGACCAAGCAGAGGAGGATGAGCAATGCACACTGAGATCTCTCCAGATTTTGTTTGGGTCAGAATGTGGAACAACTCAACAATTTCTGAGTAGTCTTTCTACTGAATGGTTGCTGATCCAAAATGGTTCAGCAGAATTCCTAGAATGTAATTCTTTGGGTTTCATTCAAAACAAAATACATTTTCCATTTCCTGCATGCTCCTAATATTTATATTTTCATACACTTAAATGATGAACATTATTCAATCCACTTTATAGTAAGAAGCAAATGGGAAGTTAAAGATATAAATAAGTATTCTACAAGTCAGCCTTGATTCCTGGTGGTTACATTGGCACATCCATGTTGTTTTCTTTCTGACTGCCACTTTCTGGGATACTTTTTGACTTCCAAGTCTGTATCCCTGGAATTTCCTGGTGTTTTCTTATCCAGCAGTATCAAACCTGTTTAGTTCTTCTGAGATCAGCCAAGCTTAGTTAGGTGCTACTGCTGTATCATATGCAATCCAAATTGCTCAGTCAGACTCCTGGCAGTAAAATATCAGGGGATGATGTAGAACAGGTGAGTTCTTCTGACCATTATATAACTGATGTCCTTCCAACTTTAGTGTCTGTTTTTTTTCAATCATAAAAAGACACAGTTCATTTCCATTGTACTCCTGTTAGTTTCCAAACCACTGGTATGTAATTCAAAACAATATGAGTACCTTTACAAGCCAATCTTCCCAAAGCATATTAGTATGTGGACTAATGCCCAAAAGGCAGCTACCATAAACACAAGATTACATCATATGAAACAATGTTATATTTTGAGCAACGCTCCTCCAACCATTAGTTGAATCCATCAATTTCTTCCTGAGAAGACACAGAAATAGACACAATTTCTTTTTTGAACAAATCACATTTTTAAAATTTTAGTTAATGAAGAAGGAGGGGAAAATTCCATATTTCCCATGGTATTTGAATTCTAACATCTTCTAACATATGGGATTTCAAATAGCTGATTGGCTGCAAACAGCAAATTTTCAGTAGACAAAACATTTTATTTATTTATTTATTTATTTATTTATTTATTTATTTATTTATCTATTCATTCATTCATTCATTCATTCATTCATTCATTCATTCATTCATTCATTCAATATGCTGCCCATCTCCCCCAGAGTTATTCATTAACTCTTGTGCACACAACTTATGTTGTAAACTACCTCATTTTACTAACTGGCAATTTAAACCAATCGAGTGAAAAATGAGGTGTTTCCCCAGAAAAACCTCAGATAATGTATTTAATATCTGAAAACACATTTTAGGTATATACAGAGAAATACTACATATGGCCTAAAATACCTGTGGCAAAACATTCATCTTTAAAGTATGAATTTTATATACTCAGTGTAGGTGAAGCCTAACTAACTAAATCTGTTCCTTTGTCTAACAGCAATGTTTTTAAAATCAGTTTTATCATCTGATATATATCTCTAGGTATTCTCAACCCCCCAAAAAATGATTGCTGCCAGACACCACTGAAACTGTAGAGTTAGCCAATATAGACAAGTTAGCTGCTTCCAAAAGCATCAGTTCAGATTTTGATCACTCAATAGTATACCCAGAAAAGGCTCCCTTTGCACTTTTTATATCATTTGTAGCAGTACAACGATTCAGGCTACTCCCAGAGCTATCCTACACACTGAATTTATCCAAAAACAGGTAGCCTTCTCAACAAGTCAAAATAATAGTGTCACAAATATCCCTTTTCCTCTACGGCAGTGTTTCTCAAACTTGGCAACTTTAAGATGTGTGGACTTCAGCTCTCAGAATTCCCCAGCCAGCCTCTAAGAGTTGAAGTCCACACATTTTAAAGTTGCCAAGTTTGCAAAACAATGCTCTATGGCAAGTGAGATGTTTAAGGTGGAAGTCTTTCAAGAAATACTGGTAATATATGTCTACTCATCTACTCTCTGTCTCTAAGACCTATTGACTCATGTCTTTTATTATGGAATTTATCAGCTTAGTATACAAGTATAGCTAATAGATACAAAAATTAATTTCCATCAAATTGTTTCAGTTCATATCAGGCTTTACCTTGGCTGAAGCTCCTTGGAGACTCAATCCAACACACCTAAAGCTGGATTTTTGTTGTAATTTATGGACAGTAGTTATTAAAAACAGTTGACAGTTTCTGACATTTAATGATGATTCCTGAATATATATCCTCTCTAGATTTAAAGCCTGCACTCTTTCTCCCTGAATTTTTCTCTGTCTAGCAATATATTTTTGTTTCTATACTTGCTTGTAGGTGGCAATTGCCTGTTTACATTCTTCACATTCCTGATCTGGGAAGCTCTAGCTACCAATAAAACTCTAAGAAATTGTAGTAAAGTATGCTAATACATGCATTGTTCAAATCTCAGCACTAGAAACAAACTCTTAATTTATTTATTATTTATTTATTGCTTCAATTTGTATAGCCCCCCCCCCCCCCATTTCACGTATATGACTCTGGGCAGCTTACAACAGTTAAAGCACAACAAAAACAAACAAAATGCACAAAATACAATTTAAAAAAACCCATAAAAGCATATAAAAACATATTAAAAACCATTAAACATAACCAGCAGCCAAGTTACAGAAATACTCAACAACATTTAATGTAGCCACTGCAGGCTCTAGTATACAGCCAGATCCCCAAGCCTAGTGGCAATATTGCTTCTCTTCATCTGCAGCCTTTCCAATAATTTGTACCCATATAAAGTTCAGGACAAGGAAGGAATCTTTGGCAGACCTAAGGGAGAAAGCAAAGAACAAACATATTGGAGGAATATATAGGAATACGGTCCATGGGGCTAGATAGCAGTAATAAAGGGAATACTGATAGAAGGGAGCATCATCTGTCAGCTGTTCAGAAGTGGCATTTTTTTGTTGCACAGCCCATAGCTTGCCTCAGAGTAGTCATATAATACTTCAGAAAAGAGGAAGATGGGAGGACAAGAATGGTCCCGGGGAGGATTCTGAGTCCTCAGTTTCAAGATCTTTATATCCATGTAGGAAATGGAGGACTTTCTGTAGCTTTGTTTTGCAAGTTTTGCTTTCCTAATGTATTAATTGGCCTTCTATGAAACATATTCAAGGCAATGGATAGCTCAAAAACGTTTAAAAGTAGAAGAGTTACTAATTTTAAAAAAAAATGGAATACAGTAACAGGGGTGGTGATATGGCATAGCCATTAAATACAAATTAAAATCTGTTGGGGGGAAAAGAAAGCCCTGTTCCAAAACTGCTTAGAGAAAATTTTGCAAAAATGCCTGTAAGGTTATAGAACTCTTGTACCTGGAACAAAGGAATTTTCTTCAGGTTGACTCTTGGTGACTTCATAGGCATACCATGTAGTTTTTGCAGCAACAATATGGACAATGTCTTTTTCTGGAATATTTTCCAATTTCCCATTCTATCTTACAGCCTTGGAATTCTTTGTCATCTCCTATGCAAGTATTAACCAGGTCCAAATCTACTTTGCTTTTTGAAATCAGCTAGTTCTGCCACTTAGCTAGGTCAAAAATTAAGCTCCAGGGAATTAATTTTTCTGACTGAAGGAATACAGTGCAAGGTTTCAAACCATAAACAGTATGACTTTTTGGGCCTAGGTGGATCAGGACAATTACTAGTGCAAAGCAATCTTAAATAGAGCAGAGGGAAGTGAATTAAGCGATCATTTATCACTTGGAAAAGTCTTCAGGCTTATGACAGCAAGGATAGATAATAGGCAGAGAGGCAAATTTTTGTTGTGGTTGCTCATAATTCTTTAAAATTTATTTTACTTGCATTACTTCAATGTCTACCTCAGATCTAGGTGGAAGAGTTGAAAGATGCAGTCCTAACCCCATACAAACTATAGAACTGAAGGTTAGGAATATTCTTGAGTTCTTCAGTATATCACTATTAAATTTACTTTGTAAAAACCTATGCAAAGTAAGTAAGACTTTGTCATTGATTTGCAGTGGACCTGGAAAATAAGACTTAATACGTCAAAATATTTGAATTTTTGTGCACATTCAGCATAGAAGACAATCAGCAAAAGAACAGAACAGAAGCAGCAAGGAAGAATGCAGAGAGAGGCAGCCACACAACTGGAACCTCAATTTAAACTCTAACAATCCCTAAGTGGCTCCCATACACTTGAAAAAGGTAACATTATAGCTTGCCATTCTGTTATTTCTCTTATTTATTTCCTTGTGACTTGACTACCTTAGAACTCTGGTCCATAAGAATTACATATTGCTTCCTGTCCACACCAGTATTTATACAAGAACAAGACTTCTCCATTAACAAGATTTGTGGCAGATCAAGGAAAATAAGGTTTAATATGTCAAAATGTTTGGATTTTTACTACTGTTCTGCAACAGCATAACAAGCAAGATAGAAACAGTAAGGATGACTTAGAGAGGCAGATCTTTAAAAAAAAATTATCAGAAGAAACATGCTCTCTGACAGTCTATCAGAAAAGTCCATTAAAAAGCAAGCACTGTATCAGCTTCCTGAATATATCTGTGCTGGGTCTGCCATGCAATATTTCATTTAATTTACTTTTGAAAGAAACAAGGATTCCAGTTGGAAGCTATGGTATAGCTTGTATTCTGTATGTTACGATGGCAATCTCTCTCTCTCTCTCTCTCTCTCTCTCTCTCTCTCTCTCTCTGTGTGTGTGTGTGTGTGTGTGTGTTTATTCATAGAGAAGAACTCCTGCACTGAATAACAGATTGGCCTCAATAGCCACAATGGCCCCTTCCAACTCCATGGTTTTAAGAAATCCTGGAGAGAGAGAAAGAGAATCTGTAAATGAATTTATCAAAAATCTGACAATTTGGATTGTGAATGAACTCTGATGATTGCTACTAGAAAAGAAGAGACAGCTACTTGAGTATTTTCTTCTTTGAAATTTTGGGTACATTTTTTCTGCTTTGGTTTTCAGTGTGGCTTGGGTTCACTTCTGCATAAGTTAAGCATACTAAATGTTTTCTTTATAGTGATCTTATATTCTGACTGTAAACCTTCCAGATTCAATCTTGTACACTTACTTTAATTTTGTAAGTTTAACCCATATATTTGATACCAATAATTCATGGTATCAAATGATTATTCTTTGAGTACTATTTCTAAGCCAGCTATTTATCTACATAATTGTCATGCCCACAGCTTGCTAATCATAGAGTACTTTGTCAAATGCTTTGCTGAAGTTTAGGTGGGTTATGTCTACAGCATACCCACAATCTATTAAGGATATTACCCACTAAAAAAATAAGACTAAGATACTTACAAGTCAATAACTTTTCTTTATGATCTGCTCTAGACATTTCCCAAACATCAATGGCTGCTGGATCTTCCTTTTCCCTTTTTGAAGATGTGGACACAAATCTGTTAAATTATGGTAACTTATATATGTATAAACAAGCAAACACACCCTTTTTCAGCCATTTGTCATTACACCAGTTCCCCAGAATTTTTCAAAGATAATACTTGTTTTGCAAGACCATCAGTACTCTTGGCTGCAATGTTTCTGGTTCTGCAGACTTAAACTTATTCACAGTAAGAAAGTATTCCCTGATCATGTCTCTACTGGTCTTAAGTTTTAATATTGCTCTTTCTTCTTGCTCTTCATAATTTCCTACTGGAGCACATAGGATTTGTTGTTGTTGTTGTTGCTGAAGACTGAACTGAAAAAAGAGTTACGTCACTTTTGTTTGATACCTGATAGCATTTTGTTTTCTTCATTGAACTGCTGGTATATTGATTCCTTCCATTTTATTTTGTTCCATTGGAAAAGTAGATAGATTGGCAGGTATCCGGAAATAGTTACTAAAATAATCCCAGTATGTTTTAGATAGGGCTTAGCACAATAGTCTTTCTCTACCAAACTGTGGCAGAGAAATTGGGTGGAAAAATCCCCCAAATTTGTCCAGGGAAAGGAGAAATAGGATCCTCATTAGCAGATAATTACTATTGGAAAAGCCCTGTGGAGAATTTCCTACTGATGTCTTCCCTTGGGATTTAATTGAGGCATGGGAAACTAAGGAGGTTCCAGGCCACTGGATAAATGAGCATCCAAGGAGAGACACCCCCCTTTAGATGACTTGTAGCTAAATAAGTACAAGACCACCATCCTCTACGTGTGCAGATTTCTTAAATCCTTCTTTTTTTCTTTTTAAGAATTCCCAAAGCAAATTCCCTTTCATCAACTGTTAAAAAAATAAAACCAAAACAAAGCAAGAAAATTTCACTGTCTGGCAAGTTTCAATTCTTCCCTAGGTAATAAACATTACTTATTTAGGTAATAAACACTACTCTGGGAAGGATGAGGTCACAGATGAGTGCCTTTGATCAGGTCACATTATTTTCTCTTCTCATGTAGAGTTGTCTAATCTATCTAGCAACGGCTTTTCTGAATCAGAGGCAGAGGTCTTTCTTATCACCTTCTACCTGATTTTCAACTGAAGAAGTTATGAATTGAATTGAGGACTCCTACATACAAAATAGAAGGTATATGAATGGTCTGTGATCTCTTCCCAGAAAGATTTGATCCAGATAAAGGTATTTATGTCCAAAAACCATTAGATTTGTTTCAGTAAACACTCCCAGCACTTTATGAGATTTCCTTCCCTTTGGTTTATTGTTGTTATTGCTGCAGTAATATGTAAGAGGTTCAAAGAAAGCTCAAATCCCAAGGCAGTTCAAGGTGACTCAGAGGAGATTGCAATACGGTATATCTCAGGTGGAATGGATCACTCTTACACACACTACTATTAATCATGGCGGGGGGGGGGGACATTGAATAGCTTTGGCCAATTTGTAGAAGTTACCATCTTCTGATCATGCATGTTGTGAAAAAACTGAGCATTATGTAGCCTAGGTGTACAATCAGTGATCACAGAGTTAGCAGATAGAGAATGTTGAAACAAACACTGTTATGTGAGAACAAGATGGATTTTAAAAAGAAACTTAGAATCATTAGAAAAATCAAGCTGTTACAGCTTTCTGCCAATGCAATAAAATCACTCCCATAATCTTGCTGGTAGCAATCATTCACAAGGCAACTGGCGTTGAATAAATATTAAATAATATATTACAGTGATACCTCGGGATACGAACGCCTCTGCTTGCGAATTTTTCGGGTTACGACCAGCTCTGGCCCCAAAATTTTACCTTGGTTTGCGAACTCCGCCTCGGGGTACGAGCCATTTTCTGCCCGTGCCACGTGGTCCACGGCCATTTTTCCGCCCGTGCCACGTGGTCCGCGGCTGTTTTTCCGGCCCTGCCGCGTGGTCCGCGGCCGTTTTCGCGCCGCGCCGGGCTGTTTTCGCGCCGCGCCGCGCCGGGCCGTTTTCGCGCCGCGCCGGGCCGTTTTCGCGCCGCGCCGCGCTGCACCCGGCCATTTTCGCGCCGCACCACGCCGCGCCCGGCTGCTTTCCGTGTGGTCCGTGGACGCCAGAACGGATTAACGGTAATTACATTGAACCTTATGGGAAATTGCCTCGGGTTGCGACCAAATTCGGGCGGAGGGCGGAACGGATTAACCGGATTTACATTGAACCCTATGGGGAAATTTGCCTCGGGGTGCGACCAAATTCAGAGGGCGGAACGGATTAACCGGATTTACATTGAACCCTATGGGGAAATTTCCTTCGGGTTACGACCAACTCGGGATACGCCCAGAGTCACGGAACGGATTAAGTTCGTATCCCGAGGTACCACTGTATTCTGCTTCTTTCTATCCCTACCAAAGATGTGTTCATGTGGCACAACAATGTTCTTTTTATATTACTCATTTTTGGGAGAGAGTTTCATTGCTATCTGAAACACACAATTCATAGTTGCACTTGGAAGATGAATTAATTAATATTTGTACAGACCTTGAAGACCAACAACATACATTGTATTATAATGTGCACCAAGGATCTGGAAACAAGAAATCTGTCTCTCCCACATATATCAAGGGCAGGTTTCTGACACTTGTTAGTGATTAAGAGTTCTCCCTTTGTCTGCTTTTCCATACAGAGAACTCATCAATATGAAACGTTGTTGTTGTTGCTATCAAAAAATACATTTGAATGGCTTTGAACTAGAACAACAATGAACCTTCAGGCAGTTAGGCAGCAGGGAGGAACATCATCCTAAAAATACTATTTTACAGTAACTCTTGCATATTTGAAATATTTTTATGTACAATAAAGCAAGCATGTTCTAAGCAATAAATGTTCTATGCATTATAAATCTGGTACCAACAGAAGCAAAGTGGAAGATTGTTGCAAAACTGATGAAGTAAAAATTGAAATAGCTACAGAATCCACAGAGAATACATTAAGAAGTAGAAAATGAGAAATCCGCCAACACAAATCAAAAACGTTTCTAAACGCTGTGGTCTGTGACTGCAAAGTTATCAAGTGTGACAGCATTCACTTAAACATCTCTACTCAGTAAACTATTCAATCATGCACTGAAGAGCTGATGCTGAGTTAGGCTGAGTTTTTAAATTTTAGGGCAATGCAAAAGCTAATTTCAGAAATAGAATTAGGTCATGGCTTCTCACAGGCACAGAAAACTACCACTGGGGGTTATAATCTGCAATAATGTTTAGGATTTCCTGATGCTGACAACTAGAATGACTGGTCTTGATACCCAGTTTTTAACTAAGTTTTTTTTTTCTTTTTTTAACACAACCCAGGGAATCTGGCTGTGCCCTCTGCTATCTTTGTACTAAGAATCTTCTACTAATATTTCACAATTTCAGCTAAGCATTGTTGCATTAACACCACTTCAGCTTCTGTACCCCGTTGCAA